>NW_015151136.1:73054-75057 GCF_000732505.1 Cyprinodon variegatus
TTATTTGAATGTCAGCAGACAGCAAGAAGCCTCCCAGATCTCCAGATGCATTTGAGATATCAAAAAAGTACTCCAGAGTGTTGTTCAGCATGGGGGGAGTAGAAAATGAAGGCTAATCATGTTTTGGGTGTACTATTCCTTTAACAGTATGAAAATATTAATTACAACTATTGTCATTGAGCATTATGTCCACTAGATGGCTGTAATGTTGCATTATCTGTGACGCTCAGACTTTCCTTTAACTCGTTTAAACATTCAACATTATTCCAAAATTTACTTTGAACTAAATATTGAAGTCATTTCTTGTCTCCTTTGAAAAGTTAATTTCAGTTTTGCACTTTGATCCTAAATGTGGAATCCAGACCCTTTTTTAAAAACACTGTAGGCGTTTTATAAGCAGACTTCCACTGTGGCTCTCTGGCTCTGCTTTAGCTGCAGAAAGGAGCTACGGTAGGAGAAGTCCCACCTGAAAGCGGAGCATGTTTGAACTGTCTTCTGTCCACACTCATCAGGAGTCCGGTCTAAAGGTCAATCACCCAGCATCCTTTGCGGTGCGTCTGAATGGAGCACAGGGCAAGTTGGAGGCCAAAGTCCACAGTCCTTCTGGAGCTCTGGAGAAGTGTGCGGTCACGGAGCTGGAGAAAGGTCAGTGTGTGCTTTGATGGCTCCGGTTCAAATTTTCACTGCAGTACGACTTTTTCTAGCATCACAAACCTTAAAGAAACATTTCATCCAGGACCGAAGGAGCATCAATGCCTGTCAGAATTATTCAAGAAGAACCATTGGAAATTTAATCCTGTCTTAAATCCTCCCTGTATAATTTTAATGAAAAATGTTGATTACTTTCAAAAATGAGAATGGACCCAGAGGCTGAAAGTTATACCCTCAGATAAATTACTGCCCCCCCCCCCCAGCAATCTTTGTCTTGGACGTGAGCCTTTTGTAACATCAACAAGCTTTGGTTTGGTACAGATTGGGCTTTAAAGTATTATGCAGTGCTGTCAAACTGGCCCGCTTAAAGGGGGACATTGTTTTTTTTTTTTACATTGGGCCCTTGATTTTAAGTTATTACATCTGGTTCTACTCGTTTTTGTCATTTGGAGCCGTTCTGAAGATATTCCGTTAGGTTATATCCAGTAACGTCTTCCTATGGGCAACGACTTGAAGGCACAAACTAAACTGTTCATCATTTATTCTTTATGGTACGCCACATTCAGACAATGGAGGCCAATCACTGTCCCCCAGACATCCACGGTTATATTTTGGACACACAAACGGGTGTGTGTATGATGTCATCCGTCATATGGACGAGTAGTACATAATGTAATAACATAAAATCAAGGGCCCAATTTAAAAAAAACAAACAAAAAAAAGGTGTTCCCCTTTAAGCAGAAACTTGGAAACTGGAGGAGTCCCACAACCAGCACTCGTCTCGTGGAGACATGTGTTCTGCGCAGGCCAGATAGAGATGTTTGACTAGAAGAATGTTTGGAGGAAGCTGCGTAGATCCCAAACACGGATCTAGTATAAGATCAAGCTTCTGAACCAGTTTGCTTTAAGGAGATCAGTGATCCTATAAAACATCAACATCCATGATTCAGGAGAGGCTTCTGCCGACTCCACACCTCCTGGATGCTAACCGTGTAATGTTTGCTAATAAAGCTCCTCCGCCTCTAAATCTGAGATCTGATCCCATTTGGCCCTTTTTTTCTCCTCAGATAAATACGCCATCCGCTTCATCCCCAGGGAGAACGGCGTCCATACCATTGATGTTAAGTTTAACGGCTCTCACATTCCGGGAAGTCCTTTCCAGGTCCGTGTTGGAGAACCAGGACAAATTGGAGAAGCTGGTCTAGTCTCAGCTTATGGATCTGGTTTGGAGAGAGGCACCACAGGTGGGTCACCTGTACATCCTTCATAAGAATCCGTAAAGACAGGTTTTGAGATTTCTGCTGCTGGTCAGCTGACGTCCCAGGAGCTGTTGATCGGAGTTCAGTCTGTCT
>NW_015151136.1:76817-78495 GCF_000732505.1 Cyprinodon variegatus
AGAAAAGCTCTTAAAACAGTATCCACTTTGGTTCATCCAGATACAGCTCTGATAGGGACTTCGTTGTAAATATAACCCTGGATAAAGCACCGACTGCAGGGAATTAGCAGTCATAGACCAGGCTCTGTGCTGGAGGCGAGTGAGGATGACCAACGCTTCTAGGACTAAATTAAAACGGCTTTTTTACAGGCACCTAAAAATCTCTTGAGAGCATTCCTTATTTCTACCTTTGTTAAAATTATTCTCTACTCTATTCCCTTTTAATTTAAAAAAGCTTAATCTACAACCAGTCCCTGATTGGCTGCTGTGTCGCGATTTCACAAAATAGTTCAGCTCGTTTCAACTTCTGCATCCCTGCTCTGGACTCTTCATGAAGTGCTGCTGTTTGACAATACCTTAGCTCTATCTAGTAGCAGGAGTTGAGGGCCCTTCCCTGCCGGGTTTGCATAGGAATTCTTTGTGAATCCACCGCACTTCCCATTGTCACCGCACCATTCTATTCAATACCAGGACAGGAATGACATATTGAGGGAATTTTAGAACCCAATGTCTTCCATTTGTAGGAACCCAGTCAGAGTTCATCATTAACAACACTAAAGCTGGTCCTGGAGCTTTAACAGTGACCATTGAGGGTCCCTCCAAAGTGAAGATGGACTGTCAGGAGATCCCAGAGGGTTACAAAGTTCACTACACTCCCATGGCCCCGGGCAGCTACGTGATCAGCATTAAATACGGAGGACCCAACCACATCACTGGGAGTCCCTTTAAGGCCCGAGTCACAGGTACGGTGATCAGAATCAGACCCCAACCCCTGTGGGTGGAGGACGATCAGTCCACAGTTAACAGCTATGTACAATTCTGATGTATTGCCTCTAAAGGCGCCTTTCCCTTACTTGATTATGTTTTAATCAGGTGCTCGGCTGGTGAATGCGACCAACTCCGAGACGTCAACCCTAATGCTGGATCCAACTGTACGATCATCCAGCAGCTTCCTTCAGAGCGGCCTGCCCAGACCGGGAGACTCTGATGCCAGCAAGGTGCTGAGCCGAGGATCCGGACTCAGCAAGGCCTTCGTGAGCCAGAGAAGCAACTTCTCTGTGGACTGCAGCAAAGCTGGTAAGACCCTGATCAGACCTTCAGCTGTTTGCTAAATGAGACTGGAAGATCAGCAAGATCAGTTCTTTCCAAGATAAGCTGATGTTCTCATTCATGTTTTAATAGGACATAAAAGTTAAGGTTTAGTTTATTTTTAGTTTAAATTGTTGGTTCTTCTCGTTCACTGAAAGGAAAAACTCACAATGGTGACAGAAAAAAAGTTTATGAATAAAAAAAAAATGTTTTCTTTGGAAATAAGTGAAATTAAGACATTTCTTTTCAACCTTGCTTCAAATAAAATCCCCTCATGAAAACAGGCCTGGACTAAAATGATCGTTCCTCTAGAAAAGACTGAGAATAATGTGACCAAAGGGACGCATTGGATCAAGATGTGTCTACAGTCTAGTAATCAGTTAGTGGGCCTATATATAGGGCTACAAGGAGTCATTGCTTGTGACGTGGTGTAGGGCTGGGCGATAAGACGATACATATCGTACGAACGATAGAAAAGTGTCTATCGTGCTAAACAGTTAGCAGAGCTGATTCAGTATATTAAAGGGAAAGACAATGAATCAGCTCTGCT
>NW_015151136.1:81825-83396 GCF_000732505.1 Cyprinodon variegatus
CAGAGTGTTGTTCAGCATGGGGGTGAGTAGAAAATGAAGGCTAATCATGTTTTGGGTGTACTATTCCTTTAACTGAAAGCCAATTGAGAAGCTAGGATATGAGAGATATCTCTCCTTATAACTCTTGCTGCAACCTTTCAGATGAGCTACATATAGATTTTTCCTCCATCACTATTTCAGTGGATATTTGGGAAATATTGGTAAAAGAATGAAGTCTTTGTAAGCAGTTTTTACTCCAGACCTATTTGACACGTCTTCTCTAAAGATAGCATCAAGGTTTGTTTCTGTATTTCTGGACACCAAGTAAATAAAACCCAGAGCGAGAATCCAACTGTATCTATCCAAACGTATCTGAACATGGACTACATCCAGATCCTCTTCACATCGGAGCGAAACAATGAAAATATCCAAATTTAGATTAAATCAAGGTCAAGTAAAGCTGTGCTTTATTTTGTACACAACCACTAGCACTTAAACAGAAATGGCATAAGAATTGATGTTTGCGTTTCTACATTTCTTCCCAGGTAAGAACATGCTGCTGGTGGGCGTGTATGGCCCTCAGGTCCCCTGTGAGGAGGTTCTAGTCAAACATCTGGGAAACCTGCAGTACAACGTCAGCTACGTGCTGAAGGAACAGGGCAACTACATCCTGGTGGTGAAGTGGGGCGATGACCACATCCCTGGGTCTCCATTCAACGTCACCGTCCCATGATGCACCTCAGAGCTGAGCTGGAGAGGAAACATTGCTGCACTACATGAAACTGTCAAATGAAAACCCTGCTGAACAAAAATGAACTCAGTTTATTTCTATCAAAGTGGAGGAGTTTGTGTCTATATGGTTATTTCTGCCATAATTGAACTGATCTCAATGTAAAAACAAGAATAAAACATTCAACACACTCTTAGTTTGGTGATGCAGCAGGAAGCCTAACAGTAGATAACGTAACACATTACTTATAGCTGCCCTGCAACTCATGCTTAATTCTCTTTTGGTCTTTCCAGTTTTTCTAGTCACTACGTTTGTCTGCATGAATGCAAAAATCTTAAACTGGATCGGGGCTTTAGAGCTAGACTAAAAAAAGCACTTTCCTTTATATGCGTCAGGTTTGAACCATTGTTCAGTTCAGACACCCGACAGTAAAAACAAATCTGTGCCAAACGATCCCCATGTCTGCTAGGAAAAAATGGACTTCCTTCTTTCATTTGTGGAACTACTGATTATTTTTCACTCCCAGAATTCATCTCTTCTCCAATGCTGCCTTAAAAACTACTGTTCCCTGCAACCAAACCAGACTTCTCAGAGTTTTCTGAGGGTTAGACATGAGCCAGTGGTTCTGATCCATTTCTTATCCACCAGGACAGAAAAGACGAGGTTCAGGTACTCATCAGTGTCCATAACGTTGTTTGCTTATCACTGCTACTTTTGATACTTTAAGAAGGGGGGAGGGGATCAACTCTGATCTGATATGCTGCATGTCTGATAATTCTAATAAACTGGAATCCTAAAAACTGACTCGGATCTTTCTTATTTTTTCAGACCCATTAGATAGGTGTTGTTTTTGACAGCCATC
>NW_015151136.1:85807-88725 GCF_000732505.1 Cyprinodon variegatus
ATCTGATATCAGAGATCTGATTGTTCCTTATGTTCCTAACAGAGCACTTCGCTCTCAATCTGCAGGTTTACTAGTGGTTCCTAGAATTTCTCAAAGTAGAATGGGAGCTAAAGTCTTTATTGTGTATTGTGTACAGTATTGTGGCTGAAGACCTTTGCGACCTCTTCCCTGGCCCTAAACAAGAAAATCAATATGGGATCTGTGTCACCCTGTGGTAGGTAAAGTTTTTTTTTAAACCTTGTGTACAATCAGTGGTTAACTCATTAATGCCAGAATGCTATGTAGCAAAAATGCAACACGTTTTTGTGTCATATACATTGATGGAATTGGCTAAAGGAACATTTGTTTACAGAGGCCTTTGGTTGTTCATTCCACTGTTTCCCATACATGCACCCATTACAATAGGTAACATACTTGTAAGGTAACATTCCTAAACCCAATATTATTATTGCTGTTATTATTTAATGATACAAGTTGTAGAAGGATATGATAAAAAAGTTTTATTCTGAAGTATAAGTTTTTTTGTTTTTTTTGTTTTTCTTCCTTAGCAAATGTGGATATTTAACAATGTCTTGCTCTTGGTCTTTGGATTTTCTGCCTAGATTGAAGTCTTCAAATGACTGCAGAAGAGAATCTACAATGTTTGATCAGCCTGGGTGGCGCTCCGGCAAGGTGGAAGAGAAAACGGCAATATACGGCTGCCGTTGACACTGATGATTCCACCCCAAATACCATTCTCCTTTTGGCTAAAATATCTAATTTAATAAGATATTTAATAAGAAGATTCGGCTAATATATACCGTTTATGAAACACGCCCTATTAGCTGTGTGTTAGAACAATGAATAAAAGAGTGATTCGTGAACTAATCATGGTCAATTCAAGACTCCTGTCTGTGTGTTTGTGTTTCTGTGTTTGTCTCCCTTCATCCACCAGGAGGCGCCTGGTTCTGGTCCGCCTCCTCACACACCTGCTGATGGTTTCCTCGTTAACGGAGCGTTCTTAAGCTGCTGACTGACACTACCTCGACGCCAGAGTGTTTGCCAGTTTTGGGTACTCTAGCCAAGCTGAGTTTTGCTGAGTTAAACTGAGTTATTGTCAACCTGAGTTTTAACATTGTTTGTCTTTTGCCTCTCGGCAGGAAGTCATCCTGAAAACTGGATTTTTCTGACCTTCTCTCCCTGGAAGGATCAACTGAGCTGGGGTTCAAACAGGAGGTTTGGATCCACTTTCCCCAAGAGATTTGCTTGAGCTTCACACTGAGAAAGGGATTCATCTCCATTACGACCCGTTCAAGTACCGCAGGAAATCTGAGTGGCAGTCAGTTTCTCCGTTCACCTACAAACAACCGCATTCTGGGTAAACCCTGTTCCGCCCTCCACCGAATCAGACAAACACTGGAACGACAGCATACAGACTGGAGTCAAGGATTCAAGAGTGTGATTGCTATTTAGTTGGAACACACCCTCTGGTCCCCCTTTTTTAATAAGGGGACCAGCACCCAAGTGTGCAAATCCAGAGGAACTGCCCCCAATGTCCAAGTAATGTAGCAGAGTCGTGTACACCAACCTTCGGGAGAATCTCATCCACCCCCAGGACCTTGCCATTGAGGAGCTTTTTAACCACCTTAAGGACCTCAGCACCAGTAGATTGGAGAACCCGACCCAGAATCCCCAGGCTCTGCTTCCTCACTGGAAGACGTGTTGCTGGGGAATAAAGAAGGTCTTCGAAGTACTCCGTCCACAACACACGACGTCCCGAGTCGAGGACAGCAGAACACCACCCCCACTATAAACAGCGTTGGTACTGTACTGCTTCCAACTCCTGAGATGCCAGATAGTGGACTAGATAGTGGACCATGTGGGGTACATATATAAAATAAAAATTTAAAATAAAAAAAAAATGTTGTAAATGAGCCTGAAGCAGCCACAACAGAAATACATGCATTAATTAATGAAAAATTAGTCAGGGCCAGCATAAAAATAACCTTTCCTTTAATAAAGTTATAGTGAAACGTAACAGGAATATATTTTCTCAATCCAAAACCTATTTTCTATTCATGTGTACATAGATGCAACTGTGCTCTTTGTTTTAAATAAGATGTTATTATTTTTATGGTATTTTTAATGTAAAGTTTAAAGTTAATGTTTATATAACTTTTTCACATTGTGATAATTTTCTTTTGTACAATGAAAATTACATTGACAATGTAAATGACACTCTTCAGTGAATCTTTATAGCAGTTTTAAAGCTTGCATGTTGTGCGGGTGGGGGGGCAATATCCATTTATTTTTATTGGGCCACAAATTCCTGGCCACACCCCTGCCTCAGAGTAACAACAAACAGCTATCATGAATGAAGGAATAGGAATTTATTTCAGACAAGTTTGACAAACAACAATAAATTAATCAACCAAATACACACAAAAGAGACTAGTTAACATCAACCACCTGAACATAAATAAAAACAAAACCCTCCACCAGGTAAACCTATTGGAATATACAGACAGAGGAATGACATTGATTAATGTTAATTGTCTAAAACAGGGTTATCAAGAACTAAAACATTTTTTATATTAAAGATTTATTGAGGCCATATGGCCATTTGTGCGTTCTTACGGCTGCCAGGGGCCCCACCGTGCGGCTCTTGCCTTATAGCGCTGCCTTTATCTCTGTGGAAAGATAGTAGCCACATTGGGGAGGGAGAGGAAAAAAAAACATATTTTAAACTTTATCCTTGAAAGGAAACAGTTTGACATAAAAAAAAAAAAACACCTCAACACAAGAAAAGCCCATGTAAGATGAGACAAACATTTTAGCAAAAGGAAAACTTTGCAGGCTGGAGCCACATGAAAATCTGACAATCTGAGCATCAGTTGTGTGTGTATGATGAAGTTCAATCCGTCCATGAACCCTGTCCA
>NW_015151136.1:89486-91085 GCF_000732505.1 Cyprinodon variegatus
CAGAGCAGACGCTGAATGCGCACTTTCATCTGGTTTGGTCTGCCGCGGTTTCCGTAGACTCGTGAACGCGCTTTTAGGAAATCCTGTTCTTCTCCCGCTTCAACCTGTCGATTTCCTACCGCCGGGCTCCAAGAACCTTAAGCCTGATGCTCTTTCTCGCCTCCATGCCCCACAAGACACGGATCCAGAACCAACCCCTATCCTTCCATCCACCTGCACCTTTGGCGCCCTCCATTGGGAGGTAGAGGATCTCATCTCCCAGGCTCTACGGGATGATCCAGAGCTGGGAACTGGACCCCCCAACGACTCTATGTCCCCAAGATCGCCCGCTCCCAAGTTATTGACTGGAGCCATTCAAACAAGCTCTCGGCTCACCCTGGCTTCCACCGGACCCTCAGTTACATCTCCCGCTGGTTCTGGTGGTCAACCATGGCAAAGGAGGTCCAGGAGTATGTACTCGCCTGTCCAGTCTGCACCCAAAACAAATCGTCCTACCGGCCCCCTGCTGGTTTACTTTAATCTCTTCCTGTCCCAAGACGCCCATGGTCCCATGTCGCCCTTGATTTTCTGACTAGTTTGCCTTCTTCCCTGGGAATGACGACCATTCTTCACCCGAGACTTACCCTCCAGATCGACCCCCCGCAAACTGGCACCCCGCTTCTCCGGACCTTTTACTATAGAATCCATTGTCAATCCCACAGCCGTCTGTCTTCGCCTCCTACCACACTCCCGAGTGCACCCGACGTGCGACGTCCCGATGTGTCCCAAATTAAGCCAGTGCTCTCCAGCATGTTGTCACAGATCAGTCTCTGATCGACAGCTTCCATGCCTCTCGCCCCTCTACGTCTTCCTCTGGGCGACTGTCTGGGAGGGGTCAGGACTCTGCCGGCTCTGCCTTTTTCTCCCTTCTCAGCAGGAGCTGACAGGTGGGCATGGCACACACCTGTGGCTCATTCAGCTGCATGCGGCCGCGCTACATAGGCAGCGCTCTGACAGCTAATGGCCACAGTGTTAACCTTCTTGGTACGCTTACAGGCCTCTGTCTGTGACAGTTTACCTTTTTCTGCGCTAACCCTAGTCTCCTGTGTTTCCCTGGTCACTTCTCATTGTGGAAAACCTTTCCAGCGATTTCTCGTGCTCTGACGCCTTCAATGGAAGATCTCTGTTCTGACTGTTCTGGATCCACCTCCGAACAATCCCTCCTGCTCCCTTGGTGGTACCAAGCCGGGCTGGATACCCTGTACAGTCCCTCCAGTTCTATCAGCTGCCCCCCGGGTTCCTCCTCGGCCGCTGCTGCTCAGGCCCACCTCACGGACTTCCATAACCTACTCACCTGTCACTCAGTCACCAGCCTACATCTTGGGAGGTTCCCCACTGAGTCTGTCTCTCCACTCCCCCCGGAACAGCCTCCCTCTAACATCTGGATCAGCATCCCTGAAACATCTGGATCAGCATCCCTCTAACATCTGGATCAGCATCCCTCTAACATCTGGATCAGCATCCCTCAAACATCTGGATCGGCATCCCTCTAATATCTGGATCAGCATCCCTCTAACATCTGGATCAGCATCCCTCTAACATCTGGATCAGCATCCCTCT
>NW_015151136.1:92917-95245 GCF_000732505.1 Cyprinodon variegatus
CCTAAAACATCTGGAACAGCATCCCTCAAACATCTGGATCAGCATGCTTCTAACATCTGGAACAGCATCCCTCTAACATCTGGATCAGCATCCCTAAAACATCTGGAACAGCATCCCTCAAACATCTGGATCAGCATGCCTCTAACATCTGGATCAGCATGCTTCTAACAACTGGATCAGCATGCTTCTAACAACTGGATCAGCATGCCTCTAATATCCAGATCGGCATCCCTCTAACATCTGGATCAGCATCCTTTAAACATCTTGAACAGCATCCCTGAAACATCTGGATCAGCATCCCTCTAACATCTGGACCAGCATCTATGTAACATCTGGACTAGCATGCCTCTAACATCTGGACCAGCTTGCCTCTAACTATCAGACAATCATCCACTTTTAACACATTTAGAACTCAGTTAAAAAACTGGTTAAAATCAAATCAACAATCTTACCAGGTCCTTGTGGAGGACTGAACCTAATGTCAGGATCAGATGTTACTTTGTAAATATCTGTACATATTATTGCTAATATGTCTGCCTGGATTTTAGGACCTGTCCTTGTTAATATGTAGCCTCCATTTGTTACATTTTCTAAATGTGATTTTTATTCTTTTTTTTAATTGTTGTTGGTATTGTAGACGTTGCCAAGGGACAACAGCCGAAAATAGCCTCATAGCTAATACTGACACAGAAATGTTCATCAATGTGCACAAATAAAAAAATAAAATAGAAACCACATTAGCATCCAGGACTCACAGTGTCTGGGGCGTATCGGCCATAAATCATCAGAATGTTGTCTTTCAGTTCTTTGGGCTCCTGGACGAGGCTGACACAACCATGGAGGTCGGACCTGAGCCGTTCAAGAAGTGTCTGCAGGTTCTTCACCTGCACAGAATGTTGTTAATGATAGACTTCCTGTCAGTCTGAGGCTGACAGTCAGAAATGAGAGATATATTTTCATATTTTGACGTCCTAAGGTCAGACAGCAGGAGCTGGGCTCAGCTTCAGGATGGAGCTCTGTCTTCATCAAACCACGGTTTGTGGTTTCAGCCAGAAAACAAACATGCTCTGTGTAGATCTGCTGACCTTCTGCAGCTCCTTCTGCACCTCTTTGTCTTTGGTCTTCAGCTTCAGCCTCAGGTCCGAGGTGGTGAGCTTCAGTTGAGTGTTGCTCTTGGTGATCCCAGCCACCTCCTCTTCCAGCTGTTGGACAGATATAATCGGTCATCACTAAGTGAACAGAGAGAAACATTTCATCATGATCACAGCTTTGATGAGAACATCCTCACCATCTATGATCTCATCGGGTCCAACATCATGGACAGGCGTGTTTCAGACTAGAGATTTTTGACCCCTAGAAAAACTGTTTTAACGTTTAGCTCTGCTGAGACCCAGCAGATCATCAGAACCAAACCCACCAACAGGTAAATAAACATTTTACAGATGTTGGGAACATCACGGGAGCCTGTTTCAATTCTATTCAGTTTATTTCTATAGCTCCAATTCACATCATGACAGCTCAGGTCACTTTCCAGTTCACCAGATCATCAAGTTAGATCGATTAAAAGTTTTCTATCTAAGGAAAACCAGCTGATTGCATCGACTCATTGACTCTTCAGCAATCCCTCACACTAAGCATGCTTTATTAAATCATCAGTGAAGGAGCTTAACAGATGGAGCTGATAAAAATGAAAACTTTCTAGTTTGGTGAACATTTTTCACCACAGTAGTTCTACCTAGCTTTCCAGCCTGGCCCCTGACTTACAAGGACAACTGATTCATTGATTGAAAAGATTTATAATAATTATAAAATAATATACTAAGAAAATAAAAGCGGAATTAAAGCAATTAAAAGTAAAGACACAATAAAAGCAGGTAGTAAAACAAATCAAACAGTTGGACCAATGATCCTCAGTTAACAGTTTAACTCCATCAGTCAAAGGCAGCTCTAAACTAATGACTTCAAAGATCTATGGCTTTCAGCTCTGTTCCAGTCTGCTGGGAGTTTATTCCAGATCCATGGAGCATAGATGCTGCTGTGAGTTTGTTCCAGATCCGTGGAGCATAGATGCTGCTGTGAGTTTGTTCCAGATCCGTGGAGCATAGATGCTGCTGTGAGTTTGTTCCAGATCTGTGTAGAATAGATGCTGCAGGGAGTTTGTTTGAGATCCATGGGGTATAGATAGTGCTGGGGGTTTGTTCCAGATCTGTGTAGAATAGATGCTGCAGGGAGTTTGTTTGAGATCCATGGGGTATAGATAGTGCTGGGGGTTTGTTCCAGATCCGTGGAGCATAGATGCTGCTGGGAGTTTGTTCCAGATCCGTGGAG
>NW_015151136.1:98134-101419 GCF_000732505.1 Cyprinodon variegatus
ATCATTAATTAATGATTGAAGCCGAGAAAATATTGCTAACATTTCGGCTAATGCTAACTGCTATGTATCTCAAACCTCTGCTGTGAAGAAGTATGGCTGCTCCGATTGATTTGAGCTAAGCAAGCAAGAGTAGTAACATGGCTGAATGGGAGATGGTGTTGAAGGAATTAAGAGGCTTCCGACAGGAAAATAATGCGCTTGGGAGAAATTAAAGAAGAAATACAAATGAAGATGAGCGCCAGACTAGATGAGGCGGAGGGTCGGATTGAAAAAGCGGGGATTCTAATCACGGAGGACGCCATCACTGAAATAATAAAGCTACAGATAAGGATGGAGGATAAACTAATGGACCTAGAGAGCCGTACACGTTTATGACGTTCTCGAGTCAGCAGGACGGGACTCGCCATCAATGGGTGACTTTGTGGAGAAGTTGCTAAATGAGGGCTTGGAGCTGTCCCAAGACGAGCTCGACATAAACACTGAACCGGCGTATTGCTCTCTAGGCCCTCCACCCCCAAACGACGCTCCACTGCAATCTGTTATTGTGACATAGGATTTTTTCTTTTTTTTCTGTTCGGACCCTTGAAGGAGGCGGTCACATTTTCCTGCTTCTCCTGCACCTCCCTGCCTGTCCCTGCTTTGCTGTGTCTTGTCTTTCTGAGCAGTGTTGCCAACTCAGCGACTTTGTCGCTATATTTAGCGACTTTTCAGACCCCTCCAGCGAATATTTTTCAAAAAAGCGACTAGCGACAAATCTGGCGACTTTTGGAGACTCTTAGGTGAAAGCATGTATCGTTCCTACTCTTGTCCTCCAGCGGCAGCTGCTGCTGTGGGGCGCCTCCCCCATCCCAACCCCGTTCTCCCGTCCCTGCAGGAGTCCCTCTCAGCGCTGCAGTCAGAGCCGCAGGATGTTTAACCTCAGTGTCCAGACTGCAAATGAAGCGCGCAGTATTGTATTAATTGTAAATTGGGGTTTCTAGTCATGTTAAGAGATGTTTTGTTCAAAGCTGGCATATAAATCCTCCTCCCATTTAGTCATAGGAAGAGATATTGTATCATCCAGTTTAGTCAGTGTCCTGTATGATTTAGACAGTAGCTTGGGGGGTTTAACTCTAGAAACTCTGATATATTAGTTGGAATTTGTAAACATCCATCAATATGTTTGAATTTGTTTCTAATTATGGCTTTAATTTAATTTAGCAGTAGTTCTAATCCGCACATGATGCATTAATCAGTGCCTTCTCGCTCTCACTTGCATTAAAAAACATCGCCTCCCAGAGTCTAAAATCCGTGATAATTTATCCGACAGCGGGCATCCGTGAACAACTATGGATATCAGGGAAACTCCCGGAACTTCTGGGAGACTTGGGATGTCTGAGAAAGCCAAGGTAGAAAGAGCAGAAAGTTGCCACACACATAGAACTAGATTTAAAAGAATGAATAAGGAATGATGACGGTGGGTTCATGGAAAACATCAAAGGGATCCTGGATGCATTAAACTGTAGAAGCTGAACCCCTGAAAGGTCTCGCTCCCGTCACCTTGTCCTGGATGGTCTTCTCCTGTTCAGAGATCTGTCTCTTCAGGACCAAAACGTTGCCCTCTAGGGAACGGATAAATCCTATCAGACTCTGTCGCTCCTTCTTTATTTTGCTCATTTCCTCAGAGTCATGATCAATCTGCATCTGGAGACTGTAGATCTGTAACCACAAAAAGCAAAAGATGCTTTAACCCTTTAGCGCTCAGTAGAAGGTGTTTTGGATCTTTAGTCACCTTCTGGGTCATAACTCCTCCGTCCTCCTTCAGCCTCGCCTTGGCCTCCTTCTCTAGGAGGAGCTGCTTCTCATACTTGCTTTGGATGGTGTGGATGTTCTTCTGCTCCTCCTTCTCCGCCTGCTTCAGGATTTCTTTAAACTCCTGGATCTTCTGCTCAGCTTCTTCCTGACGCTTGGTAAATAAAAGCACAACAATTCAAAGATGGCCCGACAAGCTGAGCTTTACCAGAAGCTGGATTATTTTCTCCTTGTCTGTCAGACCTGAGCCAGGAGTCGGGTCTGGTTATGCAGCCTGGCCTCATACTTCTCCGTGAGCTCAACCAGAGCCTGGGCTTTGTTCTCCTCCGCATGCTTCAGCTGCCTGTTATAGTCCTCCTTCATTTGTTCATGCTTCTGCAGTAGATCTTCATACTCTTTGTGCTGCAGAACCAACTTGGTGGTATAGGAACGCTCTGTGTGGGATTAAACCATCATGATCAGAAGAAGGACAGATGCTGGGTTTGGTACTGGATAAACCGTAATGTTGACGTCTTACCTAAATCTTTCAGGTCTCTGGAGTGTTTCACAGCAGCTTCTGTAGAACTCTGCTGAGTCTCACATTTTTGTTTCTCCAGTTCTGAGTTCAGGATCTAAAAACCAAGTTAGGAAAGAATGAAATCATTATTTAGAATCAGGAGGAATCTAGCATTAAAAGATCTACCACAGATACACTGAGCCTGCAGGATCAGTAATACCTTTGGAACTGTTTCTAGAACCAGAACCCCTGATGATCCTGGTCAGAGCAGAACCAGACCCACACCACTGAAAATATACTGCAATCAGGAAGCTGACCAGCCTTTTTTAACCCAAACACTCTGGGCCGCTTTGAGGTCAGTGCTTTGCCCATGGGCACTAAGACATGTGAAGCTAGAATTGAACCTGCAGCTTTCTCATGTCAAGATGATGCTTCTTCTGTCAGCGGGCAGCAGTCCTCCAGGGGGAAGTCTGAGGTCCAGCTTAGAAAGGGATGGAGATCTGAAACCTTTAGAGCTCAGAACATGAAAAATCTGCACCCAGAGAGATTTCCGCTATGATGACTGAGTGAAGTGGGTGTACTGGGGAAGTTGCTCCAGAGCAAAACACCTGTCAGTTACACCTTCAATTAGCTACCAACAGATTAAAGACGATCGTTAGACAAAGTCTAGTGAAGGTAAACGAAGCAGACGGAAAGGAAAAACAATGACATCCTTCCTCACTCCAAGCAGATCATCTCTGCCTTCATAGATGAACTAGAAAAGAAGAGAGCAGCAGTTCCATCCAGAATAAATAAAATAAAATAATCCGGTCATTGTATAACTACGGAAGAGGATTAGGGCCACTGAAAAAAAAAAAAAAGTTAACTGATTTTTTTTATTTTATTTCAGTATAATATGGGACAAAAGTCAGAATTCTGACTTTAATCTCAGAATTCTGACTTTTTTCTCAGAATTCTGAGCTTAAAGTCAGAATTCTGAGAAAAAAGTCAGAATTCTG
>NW_015151136.1:102146-106285 GCF_000732505.1 Cyprinodon variegatus
AGAATTCTGACTTTTTTCTCAGAATTCTGACTTTAAGCTCAGAATTCTGAGAAAAAAGTCAGAATTCTGAGATTAAAGTCAGAATTCTGACTTTTTCCCATACTATACTGAAATAAAATAAAAAAAATCAGTTAACTTTTTTTTTTTTTCCAGTGGCCCTAATCCTCTTCCGTATATAACAGAGTTGGAAACTGCTCTCTTTGACCAAAGTCGCAGCTGAGCAGCCGTGAATCATACGTGAAACAGCTTCAAACAGAAAACGGCCAAACAGAAGAGCTCAAACATCTCTTAGAGACCCGCTCACTCACAGATTTCATAGAATATATTTGTTGAAATATTGTGAGATGAAGCCTTCACCTCAGCATTAGAGCATCCAAGACCTAAACCAGCAACAGGTGAACAGCTCTGAGCCATCATAGCTCTCTGTCCCACACAGTGGAGCCGGCTGAAGTTTTCTAGGAAGGGCTCCTTATGCTTGACGCACAGACATTCCTCCCAGAAAATGAGGCATCTGTCACAACTTCTGCAGTATTTATACTCTGTCCCACTTTCCCCCTGTTCTGGCCGGCTCTGGGGGTGCACGTTCAGCAGGAGCTGAATCCGGACACCACCACACTATACGCAGAAGAAGAAAACAGCCTCTTCATTCAGTAACCTTAGCCAGCAGAAGCTGCTCTTCACTCAACATGTTTTCTGTCTGGATTTGTCCGCATAGGTTTCCTACAGTAGGTCCTCCATGTGGACAGAATGATGTGTCAATATGTCATAGTGTCAGGGATTGCTGAAGAGTCAATATCTACTGTCTCTACCTGCTCGTTCAGGAGGAAAGAATCTTGTGAAGTCAATGACTGGATGCAATCAGTTGGCTTTCCTTATAGAAATGTATAACTCAAATGTATTTATTTTGATGCTCCCAGTCACACATGTCATCTCAGGTCACTTTATAGATCCAGATCATTTAGATCATCCAGTCAGATTAAAGGTTAAAAGTTTTCTATCTAAGGAAAACCAGCTAATTGCATCCAGTGTTTGAATCTGTCATATATGTATAACTATATGTACATTTGTTGTTGATTTAAGGAGGTGAGAGAATTTGCCGATGGAACAAGATAATTTACATTTAAAATAAGAAAAGACAATTGCATTGTCTAATTACAAGTGCATATTATCTAATGATCTTATTTTAACAGTAAAAATATTCATTCCATTGACAGATCATCTTATTTATCTGCTCAAATTAAGGGTAAATGTACTCAAAATAACTGCATTTTTATTTATTTTTTATATAGATAATTTTTGCACTGTAGAGGGACTTTTGCTGCTCCAGTTTTCAGGGGCCCCCGCTGTTTGCTTGTTGCCGTGGAGATGCCATCATACACCTGCTTCATTTAGGGTGAGCAGACTGCACTGGGTGGATCATGCTACTCCGTCCGTCTCCTGATAATTTGAAGTTCTGGACGACACAGACGCTTCATGGTTATTAGACTGATGTGGAATGATGGTAATGAAGCCTTCAGTTTGGGTTCAAACAATAAACACCTCAGAAACATCATCCAATCATCTGAGGACCCTCCACTGTTTCTCTACCAGTGTGATGCAGACACTGAGGCGGAAGCATTGGGAACTTCTAAAACAGTTCATTGTGATGTTCTGCTCTGAGTCCTTACCACTGGTTGTTCTAGATTTGCTCCATAAACAGAGCTCAGTGGGTAGATATGAATCTGAACCCATCGCTGTCCTCAATGACCACAGCAGGAATTACGTTCCTCCATAGATGATTACTCTCGCTTTATGGTTTAGTCATGGTTTTATATGCATGTTCTCTAATACTGATTATTTCTAATGGGTCTCTTGTGGTTCTATGTCTGTCCTTCTGTCCTTATCACCTTTGAGTTCAACCTATCAGTAAAAAGATGTCCGTAGATCAGGTCAGACGGAGCCTAAACTAGTTTCTCCTGGTGTCTGACAGCGGCTCACCTGCTGAGCTGTTTTCAGAGACTGGGTCTCCTTGGTGAACTGCTCTGTCAGCTCTTTAAGCTTCTCATTGAAGTTCACCTCTTTCAGGCGTAGTCGGTACTCGTTCTCCATGTACAGCTCCTCCAGATGCAACTTCAGCTCCAACATTTTTTTAGCCTGAAACAAACACAATCTTTAACTAAATATTACTTCTCATCCAGGTTCCCTTTTTCCTCTTTGGTGTCATTTTCTTTTCCACCTACAGACATTAACGTCTCAAATGTATGACCACTGATTGTTAGAGATCCATCAGGACCTTTGAAACCTTCCTTCTGATAACTTGGTTCTGATAACTGCTGGTGGGACAGGAGAGTAAGAGACCCATGAGTCCCACACCATAAAAATGGGAGATCTAAGAGGTTTGGTGTTATGATAAGGACAGCTTAACGGATCCACAGACATCAAGGTGAGCTGCACATATCAATAGATTTTATTCAGGAACATTCAGATGTCAGAGGGAAATCTAACAAATCAAGCTGAAAATGAAAACACATGGCAGATGAGGAGGAAGCGATGGAAGAAATTTAAGAGAAGAAACAGTAGAATAAGAGAAACCAACACAACGAGGGGAGCGGTGGTCTAGTGGTCAGAGCATAGAGCTTTGAATCCTGAGGTTCTGAGTTCGAGCCCCACTCCCACAGACTGTTGCTCTGGCTCCCTTAACCCCGCACTGCTCCCCGTGCAGCCCCCTGCTCCCCAAGGGGAAGGGTTAAATGCAGAGGTAAATCTCTAATTTGAGATCAATAAAGTCCAATTATATTATTATTAACCAGGGGCTGTAATGGCTACACTGGTAATTTTTCTGTTCTCTGGAGACAACTGGCTGCAGTTCACATACAATAGGCTGTGGCCCTGTCTGACAAAACAGTAGGATATCGGGGATGTGTTAGATTGGAGGTTGGAGCAATCCTTCAGAGCAGACCAAATCACTCCTAACCACCAGGATTATCTCCTTAAATGATCTCTGCTGTTAAAGGGTTGTCCAATCATGGTCAGGCTATAGAGGATAATCCAACGCATGATGGTATGAGCCATCAAACTCCAAAACAAACTGTGAAAAAGAGCCATGGATGTTCCAGACTGCTTGATCCCAGCCAGGAATTATGCCAGACACTCCTGGATGGCAAACCTAAACTGGTCTTAGAATAGATCTGAGGAATCCTCCTGCCATTTTTAACATCTGCAGGTTGCCATTATTGGACGTAATCTCTGGTCACATGACTGAAACCGTGATGGATCCTTTAATATATTTGAATGTTTTGGTTAATGTTAAGCTGAAGGAGTCCTATCTGGCTTGTGGCCTGGAAGGCTTCACAGGACTCCTAAGGGATCAAGCAGTTATTGAGGCTGGGAGGTTGCAAAGGCAAAACCTTGGGCCTGTGAAGGGTTGGGGGATGCCATGAAGAAAGACTCTTCTTGCAAACAGTCCAGTGCCTCTGGAGGGGAAGCAGTGCTTTTAAAACATTCTTTTCAGTGGAAGTGGGGAGCTGCTGACCCTGAATGAGGACATTATTGGCCAGTGTAACGAATACTTTGAGGATCTCCTTAATTCAGCTGACACACCTGTGGTGGAAGAAGAGATGGGGTGCTCCGCATCGGATTAATTCCTAACCCAAGCTGAAGTCAGTAAGGTGGTAAAAACACTAACCCTCACCCAAGAAGGCAAAGCTTCAAGCTTCCTGTTCAGAATCTTTGTGGACAGGATTTTTAGTTTCAGGGCCTGGGATGAAAACCAGTTCCTTCAAGTTTGAGGCAATTGTTCAAGAGCCGAAAATGGGTCAAATCAGTGCAGCTGCTGCTATAATGCACATGTTGAACTGGTCTGTTGTAGTAAAGACAGAGCTGAGCCAAAAGGCAAAGTTCTCGGTAGTCTATATTCTTACCCTTACCTATGGTCATGACCCAGAAAAACAAGATTCTTGATACAGACAGCTGTAATGAGCCTCCTGTGCATGGCAGCAGGGTTCTACCTGAGAGAGAGGGGGATGAGCTCAGTCATCAGAGAGAGGCTGAGAGTAGAGCTGCTGCTCCTCAACAACTAGAGGCAACTGCTGCATCCCCTAAAGCAGTGGTCTCCAACCCTGGTCCTCAAGATCTACTGTCCTACAGATTTTAGATGCATC
>NW_015151136.1:106508-113632 GCF_000732505.1 Cyprinodon variegatus
GCCAGTGTAACGAATACTTTGAGGATCTCCTTAATTCAGCTGACACACCTGTGGTGGAAGACCACAGCTCACCTTCCAACTTTGTACGGTAGCTGCATATAGCAGCAAGTATGGGCACAATGGCAAGTATGGGTACAATGATTGGTTTCCTTCCTGGAAACAACACAGAGGTAAGAGTATGGTGACATGTGGCTTAGATCTCAGAGGTCAGACATCCTCATAGACATTTTACCAGATACCTGCTGAAGTGTTCCAGATATCTCAATTCTGGTAAGAGCTTAAGTTCTCTTTGTTGGTAGATTATGTCTGGGTCGCCTCATATCAGCCATGGGATAGCTGTGTTTCTACTTGACTCTCAGTTTAATAGAAGTAAGTCAACCTAGTTTAGGTGAATTTAATGTTTCATAGAGACATAGATCAATGAGCTTAGATATATGTCTGCTCAGCCAGTGACTGAAGAAGCTACAGAAAAATATTTGTCCATTCATTACAAACCAGCAATGTGTCCAAGACAGAAAGCAGGACCTCCAGCTTTGTTGTGTTTTTTTTCTTTTTTTATTGGAAATTGTTCTATTATGTAGGGGGTTATTCTGTGAGTGACAGACCTTCTCCTTAAGGTCTGCCTTTGTGACCACAATCTCCTCGGTGTGGACAATCTGGCTGTTGCTCCTCAGTCCACGACCCTCTTTGTCAGTGATCTTTGATATCAGCAGACAGCCATCTTCAGACACGCTCAGCAGGAACTGATCGTCGTATGTTATCACCATCTGAAGACATACTCATTCATCACACAGCACGATGGTTAGAAGGTCAGTAGTTTACATACCCTGCTGGACACAAACCTAATTTAAATCAATTGCAAGAAGAAAAAAAAGACTGTAATTTACGCTGGTGGTAATGAGACTCGCCAATTGGAGGTCACTAAAATTTGTGTTGCTTTAGTTTGCTTCAGTGTTATTAACCCGCAAGCCATGGGTTGGAGGCCGAAGCAAGCTGCGACACCGCCACACCAACCCATCTCGTTCCTGCTTCGAGCCCGGCCAGCCGCACCCGGACCAGACCACCCCCAGTAAAAGCTTCCCCGGGATTGGGGCCCACATGCCCCCCGCAGGCCACCCAACCAGAGGCCCCCCACCTCCCCTAACTACTTCAACCAGCCACTCACGCCCTCTCTCCAACATCCTTTGGGGTAGAGCAGAAGTGAAAGCCCCGCCACTGGCAGTCCACCTAGGCCCCGCAGCTGCCCCCGCCAAGACCACAGACCAGACGGTTGCTCTTCCTCCAGTCCCTAGACTCCAGGTGGCAGCCGGAGAACAGGTGTGTGAGAAGACCCCAATCCTCCCTGCGCCTGCTCGAATGTGGTGTTGTTGGCTGTTGCTCTCAGATGTAATTAAAACTGGGAGTACCAAAAGGGGGTGTCCAGCACAGTCCACCCCCCCTCTGGAAGACAGACGGTGCCAGCACCCCCCGCCCATCGACAACCCAGAACCCTCAATGTCTAAATGCGAGACGGGATGGGGGGAGCCCATGAGGCCCATAAAATAAGCCCCCCCCGGTGCCCTTGACCCCCACACCCCCAGAAAATGCCCTACATAGATGTGTGTTGTGAAAATGTTGTAGATGGAAGTGTCTAAAATGCAAAATAAAATTGAGGTGGGGGACATCATCAGAGAGTTGGGCCCTCCAGTAACGACCCCCTCCTCAAGAACCTACATGTGTGGCTGTGTGATGGAGCAGTGAGAGGGAGGATTCCAGGGATGGGGAGCAAAGGACTCGGGTGCTTACTGCACTCCCAGGGATCCAGCTCCCCCGCTGACTCCGAGAGCCCCAGCGGAAAGGGGGACCCACCAGTCGTACCACCATAGCCCTTGGGCCAGGGACCGGCAGCAGGGCCCACAAGCTAGCCGGTCACCAGGGCCGACACTGCCACCCCCCCATCCTGTCCATCCAAAGAAAGAAAAAAAAAAAGGGGCAGACAACTCTAGCCGGCCAGCACACACCATGCAGAACCCCCACCCCGGACGAAGCCCCCACCAGTGGACGGCACGGAGCAGGACCGAGACCCGAAGCCCTTCTAACATCCATATCCCACCACCACCCTCCGCCCCCCCATCGGAGATGTGATTCATCCCCTACATCAACATTCAAACCACTCACTACACAAGCGAACAAAGGCATCCAGGATGGGATCATTCCCACTCCCCCTCCCTCCCCTTCCCCCACTAGCAGGTGCAAACCCCTGTAGGGGTAAGCATCTGCCATAAGGTATTAATGTCCGTGTCCACCCACCAGCTCAACAGGCCCCGAGGCCCCCCAGCACACCAGAGGCCCCGGCAGGGCCGGACGGCCAGGAGTACACTGGCCCAGACCCCAAGCAGCATTCCCCACAGAACCCAAACCCCCGACGCCCTGCCGGGGCCCCCGCCCGAGGGCAATGCGCCCCAGGGACCCCAGACCTCCGGACCCACCCAGTAGCAGCATAGCTACCAGGCCAGTAACCCATTTCCGCCGAGGGCACCAGTATATGATCCAAGGCTCTGGCATATGATCTGTATGGTCCAAGGTTGGGAACAACACTGTGAAGAACATTATAGAGAAGCCCACGGGTTGCACGCCTAAGTGGTTCACTAGAGGAAGATAAAAGGGGTTTGGAGACGGTCACCCGGAGGAGTGTCCCCCTGCTCTGAACTCATCCTAGGGCACAGAATAAAGTCAATAAAGAGCATCATAGTTGAGATTAATCCATTTGTTCCAAATCCTCCTATTGCTATAGCTGAAGGGCATGCATTCCAATAATTTTCCCTAGGAAGGAGAAGTAGATGAGAGATTTAACTGGATGGGCCCAATGTTGATGTATTCCAATCAGACCTGTGGCCTTCCTAAAGAAGTTGGGAAGACCTGAAGAAAGAAAGGTCATGAACAAGCATTTTATTAGTACAAGAGGCTGGTCAATTCTGTGTTTGCTGTGGTTGTAGAGGAAGTAACAGAATTTATACAACAGAGAATATCAATCATTGAGCTGCTTGATATTATAGCTAGGACTTGGCTATATCGGTTAACTGCCTTGGGTGCTGTCATAGCCGCGATTTTTTGTAAGTTGTTGTAGTGGAACAATTGTTTAAGGCTTGGTGTCGCCCCAAGGGAAGGGGCTACAAGCGCCCCCAGGGGAGGGCCTTGATGGGGTATAAGGTCTTGGTGCTCTAGGCAGTTCAGTCATTTTGGGTTCCGGGTTCCTAAGACAGCAAATTATATTAGATACCACACCCCCTCCAACTCAATGGCACAGATTGAGCCTCTCAAAAGGAATCCCCTGGAGATTTATGCAATGTTAGCTGCATGGTTCTGTGACTGCCACATTGGCTACTGGTTGGTTGTTGATGAGCTGTCTAGCTTAATTCCCTTTATATGAACCGTCTTCCTCACCAACGTGGTCGTCCTAGTTTATATCAAGGTCTATAATAGCTCTGAGATGTTTTAAACATTTTGAAGCAGCCTAAAACAACACATTAATATTTTTTCTAGCTTAAAAACCTTATTTTTCTCTGATACGGTCACACATCTTCCTGTCCAACAACCTGAACTATCCCTTTGATCTATCAATCAAAGCGCTGAAAGGAGAAGAAAATCTTTAGCGCTTGGACTCACCCTGGTGACACGTCCACTGTGAGCTTGCTGTGTCATCCATTCCTTCTGAGCGGGTAATGGGTATTTAATCGCTCTAATAGTTCCACTTGAGGTACCAGTGAAGACAACCCTTCCAGAGTGAGACACTGCAAGGGCGGTGTGGGCTATGTCATCAGGAGGGACCTCTCTCAGTACCTGTGGAACCAGTTACCATGACTTTTATTTCAGACCTACAGGTTGGACTTAAATGTTCTGGCTTAAAGCTATGGTGGAGGATGTTCTTTTCTGGGTGGATCATCTCAATTCCTCCCAACTGTCAATCATTCTGGTGATATGTTTACCTACAGTACAGCATAAACATATCACCAGATATGTTTACGTGCTCCTCCCATTTTCACTTACCGCTGGTGAGTCTGACATAGTGGAAAAATTGCAAATCTTCTTTTGGAAGATAGCAAACCGCAACTTTTAAACAGGTGTTGGAACACACTTGTTCAATAGGCGTTTTAAATTGGAAAAGGTAGGTCTTTTAAAAAATTCACGAAAATCCTCCACTATACCTTTAATTTCTTTCAAATAAATCTTGTAATAGTTCAACTGGCCTGACAGTCCTGTATCTCCCTCAGGGTGCGGTCTGTTCCTACCGCTAGTATGGTCTTGTAGTCTGAGGAGAAAGCTAGATCTGTGTAGCTGCAGGACTTGAGGACACTCTCAGACTCCTGCCTCCCGGTCTGTGTGTTCCACTCATACACAGCGCCATCTGTCCCACAAGATGCCAACCGGCTGTCATCCAGGCTCCACTCGATTCTCCACACCTTACCAAAAGAATTTCCAAATATTTAACCAATCGCACAGATAGCTTTAGGTCTGAGAGGGGTCTATTGGGTCACCTACCTTTCCCATATGGCCCTTCAGATTGAGAGTATTTTCAAAAGAGGTGAAAGAGTAGATGTGGATGACATTTCCATTAACAGCTGCAAACATGTGGCCACCATGGCTAAAAGCACACTAAACATTGGAGGAGACAAATTAATAAGATGAGAAAAGAACCGACTGATTTCAGTTTCATGCAGTGAACACCATCACCTCTCTGCAGCCATTCAGGGAGAACTCTTTAAAGGTCCGGATGTCATCTATAAACACATTCATCAGCCTGAGTTTGTTGGAAAAGCCCACCAAGATGAAGAGACCTGTGGGGTGCAAAGCTACGCTGAAGGCCTCTTCTTGGAACTCCTTGGACACCTCTAGATCTCTGCAGATAATTTAGGGAAAACAGCAGGGTTATCTGCTCTGGTAGCACATCCTGTGACCATCTACACTATCTTCATCTATTGGTAGAGTTTTTGGTGTATTAGCACATTACAGCAGGGTATGTAGAACCAAACTGGTTATGATGTGGACAGTTTGACATGTTACAACCACAGGCTTGTCTTCATTTCATCGGGATATTCCGGGACAAAGTCGAGCACCGGTTTCAAACAAAATAGGCCCCAGTCAGTGATACACTCACTGAGAAGCCCACTCTGGTGATTGGCAGCTCCATAGTCAGAAACGTGGCATTAGAGACACCAGGGACCGTAGTCAAATGTTTGCCGGGGGCCAGAACGGGCGACATCAAATCCTACCTGCCTTTGGGGCAGGTGGGCTCTCCTCATCCTCTGCAGGAAGTCCAAGCACTTCTGGGCCTTTTTGACCAGTGAGGTGGTGTTTCCATTCCAGGTAAGGTTCATGATAATATATCCATATATATTAATTATATGCTGGATCAAGGAGGTAAAATTGCACACCAGCTGAACATCAGGCTGTCAGAGAGCCCGTCTTTTTCAAACCTCTTTATATTCAGCCTTCCTGATATTAGTCATTCTGGTTCCCAAACAGAACGACTCCTCAACTGTTGAAATATAAACACTTGCATGAAAACTTTTCCCTCACTAAAAATTCTTTGTAATGGAGACTTTATAATCAATATTTGGCATGTATGAATTGGTTTTATTGTGAAAGCTCTAGAAGTTTTTCCTGTAATGTTTTTTTTAAATAATAAAATAACAAGTCATTATTGTTACCACAATTTTACAACAAAATAATTAGACTCCAAATTAAACAAAACAAGTGAACTGCATGCTATCCATTAACTTTATGACTTGTGTTAAGTCTGTAGTCCCAGAAAATCACAGCAAAACACTGCAGTCTGTGGTTGAAACAGGACATCACCTTCAACAGGTATAGCTGCCCAAAGTGCTTTACAAGCAAGTTTTCAGGTTCCACCCTGAACCGACAAAAAATAGGAACAAAATATGTCAAAGAAAGATGGAAACAAGGAAAGGCTGCATATATTGTAGTTCCTACTTGGTCTCGTAGTTCCAGATCCGTACAGAGCGGTCTAAGGAGCTGGTGGCCACAAGCGGCTTCCGGATGCAGATGGACAAACCAGTGATGGTGTTGGAGTGAAACGGCGAGGACAAGAAGTCAAAGTGTAGCAAACCCTCCTGATGGACACAGCAAAATTTACATCAACTTACAGTTTGAATCCAAGACAAAAGCTGCAGTTCTACCAGCATCAACACTGTAACCATGGTGACAGAAGCTGCAGATAGACATCTCTCTGCACTGGTCGCTCGTTCCGAACACAAGCAGACGGAAAAACCCTGCTAACTCTACAGCAACGAGCTGAGGTCAGGGTGAGCTGTGCTGACTGATCTCTCTCACTCAAGTGCTAAACATGAGCTACAGAACCTGCTTTATGTTGGCAGATGAAAGGTTGAAGCTGTACAGCTGCCCCCTGTCTGTGCCGACAGCTAGGGTCTCCTCTGCAGGACTGATGCACATAGTGTCTATCTGCTGACTCTGGGCTGGAGACGCATCACTGCAAGCTGGATCTGGAAGAATCTGATACAGAAAGATTCATCAGAAAGCAGAGTTCACCATCCCGATCTGTTTCAGTTCCAGACAGCAATGTTCACCTGGATCTCTCTGATTTTCCTATAAATATCCTCCTCCATCTTTTCAAACAAACAAACGGTGCCAGGACCAGTGGAGCACAGAAACCCCCTGGAGCAGGACAGGAGGGCAGTGATGCCACAGGGCGCCACGCCTTCTGTTGCATCTCCCTCTTTGATTCGCCTCACTTCCAGGTACCTGCAGAGTGAAGCAAAGCATTAGGGGGCTGATTCTGGAAACATTCCAGCTATGATTATCATGTGTGAAGTAAGGAATCTGAGTTGGAAGAATTTTCTTGCAAGATAATACTACATTTTATTTATTAATACTTTTTAAACCTTACACAACACATCCCCCCGAGGGGAACGAACCCATCCCCTGCATAAAGATCTCTCTTACACTTATTCCCAAGAAAAACACTTCAGTTGATCCAGGACATACATTTAGTCATATAAACATTTCAGAAAACTGTTTTCTGTTCACACCAGAAAAAGGATGTGAGAACCTTGAACACAGTAAGAACATGTTTATATTTCCCCCTTGTCTAAACTAGGGAGGAATCT
>NW_015151136.1:115805-117364 GCF_000732505.1 Cyprinodon variegatus
CAACTACTTTCTCAAGGATTTTAGATAAGAAAGGAAGATTGGATATAGGTCTATAATTGACCAAGTCATCTGGGTTAAAGAGACGGTTTCTTAAGTCAAGGTTGCCATATAAGTCAACAGCTGCCCATATTACAGTATTGTAGGAACTTTCTCTCTTAGATCCATAAAGGAAACAGTATCACAGTATCATCTTAACCTTCGTCCACCAGTCATCAGTTGGATTTCCATTTCATAAAGCAAAATCATACCTGTCATTCTGGCCTAGACCAGCTTTAGAGGACACCTTCATCTCTCTCCTCAGCTCCCCAGATTCAGACACCAGCAGTCTCCCTGAGTCTGTTCCAGCAACAACTCTATCCTCTGACAGCCAGGTGTGACACAGTAAGTTGACCGATTCCACCTTTGCGATGCTGCTCTGTCTGAGGACTCCTCCTGAGTGGCGAAACATCTTAAACACACCGTTGCCACTGACACAGATCTGCAGGTTGTTGTGAGGATTGAAGCTGATCTGGTAGGACAGAAAGGCAGCTGCTTACAGGATCCACTCTCTAGCTGAATGGTTGACAGAGTGTGAGACTCACCTGTGTAACGGGGTTATTAGATATGGTCGTTTTCACTGTTGCCAAGACTTTGTTTTCCTCCACAAACCAGATCATCAACATCCACTCTGGAGCTCCAGATTGAGCTATAAGGTACTTGGAATCAGGTGAGAAAGCCATGCTTAAAAACTCCTGAACCAACAAATCTCCTGAGGTTAGAACTTTTCTTTTTTTGCCTTGTTGATGCTGCAGGTCAAACACGATGATGGAGGCCTTGTCAGCCTTCTCTGATGCTGCCAGGTAACGGCGGTTTGGACTTAGAGCCATGGAGCAAAACCCCACACTTCTATCTGAACCTGAGAGAACAGCAGACAGAAAAGCAGCAGTGCTTCAAGACAATGAAGGTTCAGGAAGAAGCAGCACCACTTGTTGGCTTAGCATCCAGGCAGTGCATGTTCAAAAATGTTCAAAGATATTGAACATACACATTCCCAGAACCATTGTCCTGGTTCTGGGAATGTGGAGGAGGTTTGACTGAGTGGAGCAAAGGTAGCGGTGGGGTTCTGTTCCGATTCTGTTCCTCCACATGAGTTGGATTTGAATATTTAGCAGACTGCAGCTGCAGAAAAAAACAATTAATGTTTTTCCAGCTGAAGTATTTTCAGTATGGTAACCATTACAGTATCCTAATCTATTCCTCCACTGTTATTTTAGTCCTAGATTCTGCCTCCCATCTAGATTTTACTTTCAAGCTTGAGTTTTCCTTTAATGCCCGGAATCCACGATCTGATTTGGAGAATATTTTCTGAAAGATATCTAAGATTTTTTTCCTACTTTCAGTACATTCTGTTTTATGAAATCCCTAATAAAAACCTAAAGTCCTGGTCCTGGCACGTCCCACCGGGAGGAGGCCCAGGGGGAGACCCAGGACACGCTGGAGGGACTGTGTTTCTCAGCTGGACTGGGAGCGCCTTTGGATTCCCCCAGAGGAGCTGGACCTCCCTACTGAAGCTGCTACCC
>NW_015151136.1:120590-121584 GCF_000732505.1 Cyprinodon variegatus
TCTATAATAATCTCAGGTGTTCAGCAGCTCTTTGCTAATCTCTATAATAATCTCAGGTGTTCAGCAGCTCTTTGTCTACCTGGAAGGAAGCGCTGCCACCTCTGGGCGCAGTGCTGCATCACGCAGCGGCTCCCGCAGGTGAAAAGCACCGTGTTTTCATCCAGCAGCTCCAGGCCGCCGCTCCGCGGGCCGAAGACAAAGTGAGGCTGAGAGGAAACGGAGCTCATCCTGTTCAAACTGAGACAACCTGAAGCAGAAGAACCAAAACCACCATATCAGGTGTTTGAGTCACGTTGCTAGGCGACCTGTCAGATCCCGCGATAACTACTGGGTTGTTTTTGTTGCTTTTCTGTCCAGTCTTTTATTATTATTATTATATTATTGAACAAAAATTATTTAAGTAGGAATCACCACTTTTCTGTCTTACATAAAAAAGAGAAGACAACATATATCATAAACTTAACTATTGCAAAGGAACAGAGATAAATTAATAAACAGGCAGTAATATTAGAACCAATGGAAACATACAAAACTTAGGAAAAAATCAACATTTATAACAGCCTCATTCTGCAACAAGACAGTTCCTTACATCATGTTAACTTTAGCATTTTGCCGAATCATAAACCAGAAATGTTGACTTGTCTACAAAGTTTTTATCAATATTTGTCAGTTAACAGAGATAAAGATGAGTAGAAGATTTTGAGTTCGTTTATAAAACTTATTATTGAAGGTTTTTAATTTTTCCATTTACATACATGTATATGATATCTTCCCATACTTAGAGCAAAAATTGAGCATATCAGATAAATCCTTCACCCTGTAATTCTTCTATGTTAATATTTGATTTATGTCAAAACGTGTTAGATTATCTATTTTGATACTTAACCAAATATGCAGGCTCTGCCTAAACTAACCTATGACTCAAATCCAAATCTTTTCCTAAGAGTTTCTGCTGTTGGATAATAACTATTAATAATTTTATATTATATTTCTT
>NW_015151136.1:123144-124173 GCF_000732505.1 Cyprinodon variegatus
TTCTATTCTAGGGGTCATTCCTGGGTTTAGAGAATCATAACTGATTATCTGTTTATACATATTTTTTTACTTTACAAAACTTTTCACCAAATCCGAACTTTTTTAGTGTCTGAGTCAGAAAGCGGTGTTCTATAGAATCGAAGGCTTTGAAAAAGTCAATGAAGAGAATGAGACTTTCAGAATCTATAAGCGACTGATAGTCAAGCAAGTCTAATTTTAATCTCACATTATTATAGATATTTCTGCCTTTTATGAAGTTTGACTGGACCTCGTCAACTAGAGTGGCCAGAAAATGTTTAAATCGATTTGCATTTACTAAAGCTACTAATTTGTAGTCATTGCACAGAAGAGTTATACGTCTCCAGTTATTCAGGTTCAGCAAATTCTTATTAGGTAACAAAGTTATCAGTCCTTTATCTATTCTTCTATACACTCTAAAAAAGCTCTTTAATATAATTCCAAAAGTGTTTATAAAATTCCGATGTTATGCCGTCTATTCCTGGTGACTTCCCATTTTTCATCTGTTTTATTGCAGTTTCCATTTTTGATACGGTTAAGTCTTCACCTAATATTTTTTTTCCTTCATTTTGTTTTTTTATGTTCTCTTTGTTTCAAACAGTGTGTCGCATTCTTCTTTTTGGAAACTGGATTTATACATGTTGTAAAAACTCCATATTTTAACATTTATCTGTTTTTAGTCATCAATAATTGTGTCATTTTTCTTCAGTTTATGTATTCTCTTGTGCTGTATTTTTTTTCTCCAAGTTCTATCCATCTCGCTTTTGATCTTATAATTGCTCCGTTAGCTTTTTCCTTATACATGTCATCTAATTTGACTTAAAGTGTCGTCAATTCAGCCTTTTCCTCTGTTGTTATATCAATTTTTCCACGTCTCATTTATTAAAAAAATTATTTCTTTTTTTTTATTTTTGTTTTCTTGCCTGTGAATTTTTTTCCCTGTTCCAATGGCTAACTGTTTAAGTTCAAATTTGAACCATTTGTTCATATGTGACATATCCAGACCATTTG
>NW_015151136.1:127017-128109 GCF_000732505.1 Cyprinodon variegatus
GTTCAAATTTGAACCATTTGTTCATATGTGACATATCCAGACCATTTGTGTTTTGAAAAAGAATTTTAACTTGCCTAAAGAATTTGGCATTAAGTAATAAACTATTGTTGCATTTCCAGATGTTTTCTGATGATTTGGGTTGTTGAATTATTCTTACTGACAGTTCAATCATGCAGTGCTCTGTTAGGAGGGGAACTGAAAATGTCACATTTTAAAACATCTTTAGCTATGATCTGAGCAGATCTTTTGAAGCAGATCTATCTGAGCAGATCTATCTGAGCAGATCTATCGCAGCAGATCTATCTGAGCAGATCTTTCTGATAATGACAATCCGATCAGAAAACAAATGCAGACTTGATCACACAAACTCTGGAGAATCTGTTAAAAATTGACTTTATTAAAACTTTCACTGAAGGTCAGATAAACAAACAAGACAGAAACTACTGGAGGAAAGCAGACTGGGGGACGTCCACCAGCACTGGGGAGCATTGATCAGAGGATCATGGTGACTCTGGAGGAGCTGCAGAGCTGTTTCCCTGCATAGGTCTTCATGGATTCTCTCCATCTGGAGCTCCTTGGTCACTGCTTCTGCCTTCAACCAGAGAAGCAGGAATCCTCTTTGACTTTCAGCTCATTTCAGATCTTTTTTTACAAGGAAAACAAAGTAAGTTGAGGACTTTTTAAAGGACTAATTTAACGTTTAGACAAAGTGACCGACTAGGTCTACTTTATGGAAATATCTACACAGAGTTCAGTGAACTTCAAAGGGCACGAAGGGCTGCTTGCTTTTGCACACCCAGCCCAGAAGGTGGCAGCGTCCATCAGCAGAAGATGAGGCTGTGCAGTGACTGCAGGGATCCACCAGCAGCCAGTTCCTGGTAGAGAACATGAAGCTCCTCCAGAAGCTGAGCTCTACCTGAAGAAAGGAGAGCAAAGATGGAGCGAATCACACTTAATTCTATTCACTTTATATCTATAACTCCAATTCACATCGTGTCATTTGAAGGCACTTAACCGTTCACCAGATCATCCTGTCAGATTGATTCAGAGTTTTCTATCTAAGGAAAACCAGCTGATTGCATCGACTCATTG
>NW_015151136.1:130825-132858 GCF_000732505.1 Cyprinodon variegatus
CCACCTAGACAACCAGCGGTTGAATGACGACATGCAGCTACACTCAGACCAGCTGAGCTTCATTCAGACCCTGAACTGGACCCACCAGTTCTAAGCCTTCACCGGTCTATGCTACTGGTTCCCAGCTTAAAGGATTACACTGGTCTAACCTCGGCGTGGTCTCCTGCCAACCTCCAAAGATCTGAGCTTCATCTTCCCAGAAGTCCTTGGGCCGACGTCCTGAAACAAGAAGACAGCTGTCCTTAGTGAGGTGGGGTTGTTGGTCTGGACCACGATCCGATGTCTGCAGATGATCCTGAACCGTCCAACCCTAAGATCTAGACCTCTCTCAGAGGAAAGAACATCTGTTCCCATCCTGACACCCTACAGTTCGCAGTTCCTGAAGATGACGAGGAGGAAGATCCACATCCATACTCTGCATTGAATAACGACAGAGATGAATCCGCTGACCTCATCATGTTCAGCCAATCCACTGACGCCACATCACACCCCCTCCTGGTCCAATCAGGAGGCTACGGAGCCTGACCTGGTTTTGAACTAAATCATTTTTGCATGAAAAAAAATAAAAGTATCGTTGAAAATGTTGAACTAATTGAGATCTATGTTGTTTTTATAGGTGGCGACTATAAAAAACTTTACATAAGGCTCACTTTTTGAAAACATTGAACTTTTAGGAGTAATTTTAAGGCATTGTATTTTGTATGATAAAGTATAATAAAGTAGGAGTACTCTAAATCCACAGAGATTAACTTCAATCAATGAAAACAAGCTTCTTTTAAACAAATATGCATAATTCAGTGAATAGTTGAGAAAATACAGTAAATCAGTAAATCCCCAATTTTTATTATATATGGTTTCATTTATTCATATTTATGGATATTAATCATGAAATACTTAGTATTATTAGTGCTTATTATCATTTATGTTAGTTGAAAAGCTAAATAACTGTGAAATTACAAAATGGGAGTTCCAGGAATTGATTGTGTGTCAGAGCTTCAGCACGTTTCATTATGTAAATGTCTCATTTCTTCCAGAGGAGCCTCATCCTGATAACCTTCAGCCTGAAACACCTCATCAGTAATAAGTTACTATTATTTTATTGGGATAAATCCTTTATATTAAACTCTGCTTCTGTAATTATTCTCTTAATAAACTGTAACTTTCTCTGATGCCGGGTTTCTAACACCATAACGTTGGCGTGGGGCCTCTGTGTGAACGTCTCAGGGGCCATGGGGGCCCCAGACACATGAAGAATGGGAAGAATGACTTGAAGCCTTTTTACAAAACTTTGTTTAAAGGCCACTTTATCTTTTACCGTGCTTGTTACTCTGGTTATTTTAAAGATACTTTAATTCTGTGAGCAGGTTATATCATCATAGTCTAATTATTTTATACTGATTAATCAAACATGATGGCAGAGGAACATGATGTTCAGACTGGAGGAAAGTTTGTCTTATTTATCATAAAAATGCTATAAACTGAAGATGAGTGTTTCCGGTTGAGTTGATGGTGGAAGCTGGGCTGTGATGATGGTGGAGGCGGGGCTCAGATGATGGAGGGGAGACAGAGAAGACCTTTTTCTAACCAAAGGCAGAACCTGTGGAGAAGCAGGACACGGTCCAGGTGGAGCCCTGGTTGAGCTGCAAGGAGGAGCAGCATGACAAGAGGCCCTTCCTGGTTGGTCTTACCTGTCTTCTCTTCTCCATGTCCGTCTTATCATCCACTGCTGAGCTGCTCTGACTCTCCTCCTTCCTCACAGCCTCCTCACAGCACCTGGTTTACACCATCAACACAAATATTGTCCGATTCTAATCCCAGCATAAAGTATTCACACCCTTACGGGAAACGACCCGTGAATACTAACAGTAGTATACATTGTTTTCCTTCATTCAGCCACTTCCAACCATCATTTCAGTGATGCTGGTTTGTAGACATTTTTATTAGCTTTTCGAAGCAGTTTAGTTTAAGTTGACTGGTTTAGTGCTACAAGTGGAGGACGTCCTGCCCCTAGCGGAGGACGTCCTGCCCCTAGC
>NW_015151136.1:134043-136517 GCF_000732505.1 Cyprinodon variegatus
GCTAAGGCCATGTGGGGGCCCTGGACAAAAGGTAAGGCTGTGTTGGGTCCTCAGACCTTGAACCGTGATGCTTTAGATGTGGTTTACCTTTCAGCACAGCCTGACAGCTGAGTCGGGCCCCGCTCCAGGGGCCTCTGCTGCTCTCCACTGCTCTTGTCCTCTTCCTCGTCTGAGGCTGCCTGGCCCTCCACCGACCGGAACAGCTGCTCCTCCACTGCATAGCAACACATACAGGACGTTAGTGGAAAATCAGCGAGAAGCGTCTGAAGAGCAGAGAGCGTCCAGAGACGCGTGGTGGCTCAGATCACTGGATCCACCATCTTAGATCTGACGGAGCATTACGCAGTCATGCTAATCCATGACGACACCATGACTCCTCCGAACATCACCGTCCACCAAACATTACTGCTTCCTTCACCCTCAAAATACGGAGACATTTTATTGAATTACTGGATGCAAAGTGCTGATGCTTCAATTTACAAGGAAGCAGATAAATTACATAATTGGAAATCTTTATTTCATGCTTTCAAATGTTTTGGAATCAAGTCACAAAAACTTCCTATTGGAGGCCTGGAAGCTTCAAAGCTCAGAGGCAGCGTTAGAACAAAGATGGCTCACTCCTGTCAGCGGTTGTCAGAGCCTGGCCCGTCGGTGAACAGCGGTCCCGTTGGAGGTCCTGGCAGCATCTCCGGTTCCTAACGCACAGCGGCTGCTCTTCTCTGTGTGGAAGTGGGACTTCAGACAGATGGGACCTGAGAGACATGATTTGAGAAGCCTTAGTTTTCTGTGATTCCAGCAGAGGCTGCAGTCAGACAGAAAGATCTGCCTTCCCACTGCTGATCCTATATGAGCAGAAAGGAAGTTCTGACAGCCTCTAGTCAGTCTGATCCATTCAGTCTGATTCACTCATTCAGTCAGATTCACTCAATCTGATTCAGTCACTCAATATCATTCACTCAGTCAGTTTTATTCACTAAATCAGTCTGATTCACTCACTCACTCTGGATCAGAGTGAGTGAGTGAGTGAATCAGACTGATCCAGTAACTCAGTCTAATTCAGTCAGTCTGATTCAGTCACTCTGTCTGATTTAGTTGGTCAGTCTGATTCTCTAAGTAAGATTCACTCAGTCAGTCTGATTCATTTACTCAGTCTGATTCAGTCAGTCTGATTCATTTACTTAGTCTGATTCACTCAGTCAGTCTGATTCACTCAGTCCGATTGAGTCAGTCTGATTCAGTGACTCAGTCTGATTTAGTTGGTCAGTCTGATTCACTCAGTCAGATTCAATCTGTCTAATTCAGTCACTCAGTCTGATTCAGTCAGTCTGATTCACTCAGTCAGATTGAGTCAGTCTGATTCACTCAGTCAGTCTGATTCAGTCAGTCTGATTCATTTACTTAGTCTGACTCAATCAGTCTGATTCACTCAGTCCGATTGAGTCAGTCTGATTCACTCAGTCAGTCTGATTCAGTCAGTCTGATTCATTTACTTAGTCTGACTCAATCAGTCTGATTCACTCAGTCAGTCTGATTCACTCAGTCAGTCTGATTCACTCAGTCAGTCTGATTCACTCAGTCCGATTGAGTCAGTCTGATTCACTCAGTCAGTCGGATTCATTCAGTCTGGAGGTAAACAACAATGTTTTATTTTGCCTTTCAGCTGCTCAAAACTCATCCCAGTTCCTTCACCAAAGCAATCCTCCAAAATAGGAATCCCACAGTGAGACCAGTTTCCCAGTATCTGTTGTTTACAGTTAGTGGGATGAACTGGTTTTGGTTTAGCTAATACAAGATTTTTTAGATAATTCTTAAAAATAAAATCACAAAAAGAAATTTCCTCTGTGAAGGAGTTCAATGTTTAATTCCATGTTTAATTAGGATATTTACCCTCAATCATGGATAAAATAAGTAGTATTTCTTTAGATGGTTGTTGAAGCTTCCTGACCTTCTGATATTTCTAAAAACCATTCCAAATAATTGGACTCCTTTGGTAGAGGTACGGATTGGACTGGGAAAGATAATTCTTCCCATCGCTAGACCAGCGGTGTAAATATTCATGCTTCTTTTAATTAGACTTAGACAGGTTTATTTTGTCATTTTGTATACACGAGTGTATATAAAATGACATGTCGTTTAAAACAGCTCTAGACAATTTAATTTTTTAAACTGCAGCCTTGAAAACAGTAATAATACATAAAAAAACAAATGACTGCAGCTCTAAAATTTATCTTTTTCTTTTTATAAATAACATAACCCATTTTACACAACAGTTCATCAGTGTGATGGCGGTGGGGAAGAAGCTGCTGCAGAACCTGCTGGTCCTGCATTGAATGCTGTGAAGCCTCTTCCCAGAGGGCAGCAGGGAGAACAGTCCATGGTGGGGGGGTGAGGGGTCATTGATGATGTCACGGGCTCGGGACATGATGTGTCTGGGTAGAACATCCTGCTGCCTTGATGTTTTACCCACAGCTTTC
>NW_015151136.1:136862-138347 GCF_000732505.1 Cyprinodon variegatus
GAGTGGTTTGGTCGGTAGACGAACTGGAACGGGTCGAATGTTGGCGGCAGACTGGAGACGATGTGTTCTTTAACCAACCTTTGGAAGCACTTCATCATGATGGGAGTCAGAGCGACAGGCCGCTAATCATTGAGTGAGGTGACCTGAGGGGGGGGTTGTAGTCTGTGATCATCCCAATCAATCCTCCTGGTGTTACTATCATCATGGAAAAGATCCTGGATCTTCTGGCTGTGGTTCTGCTTCGCTGATCTGATGGCACGGTTTTAGTTGGCACGCGCTGTTCTTAGCGCCTCTTTATCACCAGACTTAAAAGCTGAGTTCCGTGCTTTAGACGATTTCCGAACCTCTCTGTTTATCCAGGGTGGTTGGTTGGCCCGGGTGGTGATGTCCTTTTTGATGCCGATGTCCTCAATGCATTTGTTGATGTAGGCTGACACAGTCATGGCAAACTCATCAATATTAACAAGTTGTCATATGTTGCTGCAGCCTTGAAGATGTTCCAGTCAGAGCATTCAAAACAGTCTTGGAGTGTTTCCATGGCCCCCTCAGACCACACTCTGACCTCTTTAACTGTCAGTTTAACCCTGATCAGCTGGGGCTTATATGCAGGGATAAGCATGACAGATAGTTGATCTGATGACCCGAGGTGGGGGTGGGGGGCTGCTTTGAATAGAGTAAACCAGGTCTAAAGTGTTTTGTTTTCACAGCGAGTTGCAAAGTCCATATGTTGGTAAAAATGAGGGAGAACAGTCTTCAAGTTAGCCTGGTTAAAATCCCCATCAATGATGAAAACAGCCTCTGTGTGCAGATTGGAGCTCAGAGATAGCCTGGTATAGAGCCTTCATGGCTTCTTTCGTGTTAGCGCTGGGGGGCAAAACAGTGATGCTAACCACACTGAACTCTGGGCAGATAGAACGGCCTGCAGTTAACAGTCAGAAACTCAATGTCAGGAGAGCAGAAGCTGGTGACTGATCTAGCATTTTTACACCAGCTGTTGTTGATGTAAACACAGAGCCCACCACCCGAGTTGTACCGCTTAGTTCTTTGTTCCTATGGGCGCGGTATAGCGTTAGCTCCTCCACGCTAATATCATTGTCTGGTATTGGTGGATGCAGCCATGACTCCGTCAGAATGATGGCGCAGCTTCATTTACATACATCAGAACACCATTGGCGTACAAGTTCATTTTGTGTATTGATTGATCAACATCAACATATAAGGATCCTTTCTAATCACCTCAATGGCCACCACAGACAGACCTGCTGATAACGCACACCCATCCAGCCAGAGGACATCTATCCATCTCTCTTTTTTTAGATTTGTAGTCCAGTACAGCCTTCCCATGTTCCACATGTTCCTTAGGCATCCTTTACATGTTCCTCGGGCGTCCTTCACATGTTCCTCAGGCGTCGTCCTTCACATGTTCCTCAGGCGTCGTCCTTCACATGTTCCTCAGGCGTCCTTCACATGTTCCTAAGGCGTCCT
>NW_015151136.1:140232-141752 GCF_000732505.1 Cyprinodon variegatus
ACTATGGATTGATCCAGCAAGCTGTTAAAAATGTCTGTGAGGACACCAGCCAGCTGATCTGCACACTCCTTATACACTCCCCCAGGTATGTTATGAGGCCCTGGGGCCTTCCTTGGGTTGACTCTCCTCAGAGTTTTCCTCACTTCAGCTACGTCCAGGTTTAGTGCCTCCTCCCCCTGGTGTGGAACAGCTTTCACTGCTGGAGGCTGTTTAGTGCCTCAATCCTTCCAATGAAGTTGTTCAGTTCATTTAGGAAGTCGCTGCATCTACCGGGGGGGTGGGGGGGTGTTGTAGTCTGTGACCATCCCAATCAATCCTCCTGGTGTTGCTGTCATCATGGAAAAGATCCTGGATCTTCTGGCTGTGGTTCTGCTTCGCTGATCTGATGACACGGTTTAAGTTGGCACGCGCTGTTCTTAGCGCCTCTTTATCGCCAGACTTGAAAGCTGAGTTCCGTGCTTTAGGCGATTTCTGAACCTCTCTCCATTTATCCAGGGTGGTTGGTTGGCCCGGGTGGTGAAGTTCTTTTTGATGCTGACATCCTCAATGCATTTGTTGATGTAGGCTGACACAGTCATAGCAAACTCATCAATATTAACAAGTTGTCATATGTTGCTGCAGCCTTGAAGACGTTCCAATCAGAGCATTCAAAACAGTCTTGGAGTGTCTCCATGGCGCCCTCAGACCACACTCTGACCTCTTTAACTGTTGGTTTTGCCCTGATCAGCTGGGGCTTGTTTTCACCCCGAGTTGCAAACTCCACATGTTGGTAAAAATGAGGGAGAACAGTCTTCCAGTTAGCCTGGTTAAAATCCCCAGCAATGATGCAAACAGCCTCTGTGTGCAGATTGGAGCTCAGAGATAGCCTGGTATGGAGCCTTCATGGCTTCTTTCGTGTTAGCGCTGGGGGGCACATAAACAACAGTGATGCTAATCACACTGAACTCTGGGCAGATAGAACGGCCTGCAGTTAACAGTCAGAAACTCAATGTCAGGAGAGCAGAAGCTGGCAACTGATCTAGCATTTTTACAACAGCTGTTGTTGATGTAAACACAGAGCCCACTACCGAGAGTCCTACCGCTTAGTTCTTTGTTCCTATCGGCGCGGTATAGCGTTAGCTCCTCCACGCTACTATCATTGTCCGGTATTGGTGGATACAGCCATGACTCCGTCAGAATGATGGCATCTCTCAGGCATCCTTCACATGTTTCTCAGGCGTCCTTCACATGTTCCTCAGGCTTCCTTTACATGTTCCTCAGGCGTCCTTCGCATGTTCCTCAGGCGTCCTTCGCATGTTCCTCAGGCGTCCTACGCATGTTCCTCAGGCGTCCTTTACATGTTCCTCAGGCGTCCTACGCATGTTCCTCAGGCGTCCTTTACATGTTCCTCAGGCGTCCTTTACATGTTCCTCAGGCGTCCTTTACATGTTCCTCAGGCGTCCTTCACATGTTCCTCAGGCGTCCTTCACATGTTCCTCAGGCGTCCTTCACATGTTCCTCAGGCGTCCTTCACATGTTCC
>NW_015151136.1:145057-146999 GCF_000732505.1 Cyprinodon variegatus
TACATCCTGTTGACATGAGCCAGGCAATGCTGCACAGCAACGTTTAACTTCAGTTTTATTTTTGCAAAAGTAAGCTTTCTGCAGTCGCTCAGAGTGGGGGAGGAGGCCAGCAGCTGTAGGCCTCCTGGTTGCTCCGGAGACATTCAAGGCAGCCAGTTAGAGGCTGTGTCCCATGCAAGCATATTTTTAGTGGATGTTGATCAGAGCGGCGCTGCATCTCCAAAGATCTTCTGTCTCCAGGACTACCGATAATAAAAAAACATTTTCAAAGGCACAAGAAAAGTGCTTTTCCTTCTAAAAACTCTGGGCAAAGTGGAAGGACACTAATCTCATCCTCAGTGGTTGCTACAAAGCAACGTAGCATTTCCTGCTATCCTTCTGGGAGTTTCTACTGTCTATTGAGGTCTAACCCTGATCATCCCTAAGCCTTACCCTACAGACATGTGAACACATGACATAGCACTTGTTTACCTGTTGGGGAACAGGTGAATCAGCAATTGTCTGGGAGAGTGACATAGACCAGACTATTGTAGAGGAGAGGCCACTTAGCGGATGATGAGATCTAGATTTATCTAGATAGGCTAACAAATGCCATCTGAAATCTGTCAACATGCAGAGTAAATAATTTGCTGCAGGCAAAATCAAAAGGCTGCAGCCATTCCTGGTTGTCATTTTTAGTTTTTTGTCATTTTTAGTTTTCTCCTTATCGTTCTCTTTGTCGGGTCCGTCTGGCCCACAGAGCTCTGCTGACGGCAGGGGTGGACCTAAGCTCCTTTACTTTCTGAAGAGCATAAACATCAGTCTCCACAGCAAGACAGGGGCTCCTCTACTATTGTGGATAGAACGTCCTCTCAGATCTAATCCAGGACCAGATATAATGGTCGACAACAAGAACTGACCCTGTATGTGACTGTTTGCTATCTGAGCACTGAACAGAACCTCAGACAGAAAGAGGATCCAACCAGGACTAATGCTGGAAAACGAGGGTCTGCAGCAAACTGACAGACCTTCAGTAGAAACCAGCCGCTCACACCCATCCTGCTAACACCCCGCCTTCCTCACAGTGGGGCTGGAGGGGTTCAGACCATGGCAACGTTTGCTAACATCCACTGGATGAGCGCAGCAGTGCAGCAATGTTCCCTTGGAGGCAGAATGAAGGAGAGCAGAGATTGATGAGAATCGGCTTTGTGCTGTTGAATTATTGTCCTGACAGTATCACTGAAAGGCAGTGGAAAGACTTTGGACCTAGTTCACAGCGTTTGGGTCACAGACAGAACCTCTGGCTGCCCATGCCTAACTGTGTTCAGGAACACTGAAATATTTAGAGACATCAGCAGCCAAAGGGCCACAGATCCACACACTGATTATACAGCAGAGCAGGAGCAGCCGGCTGGGAGATAAACATCCAACCAGAGCCTTTGTTGTTTCACACTTTAATTAGACCTTAACTCCCACCAAAGAAACCACTCCAGAACAGTAGCAGAGCTGCAGAACGGCTCCGCCACACAATGAGCCGCTCTATAAACCTAACTGAACAGGCTGAAAATAGAGCAGTTCACCACATCAGACCTCCAGCATATCAGGCTGCTGAACAGTCACTCTGTTCCACGAGGACTTACAGGGGGGCCCCGGGAGGGGCGGGGCTCCAACAGCAGCACCGCTTTGTTTTAACAGGGCTAACAAATGTGGGTTTTAGGTCCTGATGACATCAACTTCAGACACCGTGTGTGTTCCTCATACCTCCCAGAACCAGAACAGACCACATGGTAGCTCTAAGTCCCCGTCACCAGAGCCCTTCCATTCTATTCAGTTTATTTCTATAGCTCCAACTCACAGCATGTCATCTCAGGCCACTTTATAGAGACAATTCACCAGATCATCCAGTCAGATTGGTTCAAAGTTTTCTATTTAAGGAAAACCAGCTGATTGCATCAACTCATTG
>NW_015151136.1:148135-149780 GCF_000732505.1 Cyprinodon variegatus
CACATCTAAAATGGAGGTGGAGATCAAAGGGAATACCTCCTTAAATAACCTGGTTGGAACTGGATCTAACATCCAAGTTGAAGGCTTAGATGAAGACAATAGTTTTGCTAACTCTGAAAGTTCAACTGGATCAAAGCAGTCTAAACCCGTTTCAGATTCTATGGCTACCTCAGATGCTGTCCCACCCTCCAGAGACAAACCAATCGTAAATAGAGGAGTGCTAATGATCTTATTTTTAATAAAATTAATCTTATTTATAAAGAATCCCATAAAATCATTACTGCTAAGAGCAGGTGGAATGGACGGTTCAACAGAGCTATGGCTCTGGGTGAGTTGACATGAGATTAATTCCAGCTGGAAATTATCTTTCACTTTGGCTAAATTCACACTGCAGGCCTTGATGATCAATTCCGATTTTTTTTCGAAATCCGATTTTTTTTATGCTTTGCCGTTCATATTTCCAAATATATGCTACTTGTATGTGATCTCCTGTGTGAACTGCAGTCATACAATGCAAGTGTCCTTCATGCACAGTAGAGGACGCAATGACGTCACAGGCCCTGCGTGCTCTGTGTTTACGGAAGTAAACATGGATGGTAGCGCTGGAGCACATCTAGCTATCTTTTCCAACCATAAAACCTCAATCTTTTCAATATGGTTAAACATAAATGCTGCTCTCCGCATCATCATCATCTGCCATGGTTGTTGATTTTCTTACCGCTTCTGCGTAGCAAGACGCAGAATAGTGACCTATGTCGGTTACTAATGGCGTTCAGGTTGGATGAATCCGACCTGGCCGTTCAGACACAGGTCGCATTTGAAAAGATCAGATTCGTATCGGATTTATGACCGCATAGCCAAGTGGCCTGGGTCGCATTGGAAAAAATCGGATCTCTGTTGTTAGGCTGCAATGAAAAGATAAGATCCAAGTTGCATATGGGCCAAAAAATTGGTTTTGGGTCACTTCGGGCTGCAGTGTGAATGTAGCCTTTAACTTTGCCTCTGGGTCCAAACATATGTGAAGCTGTTTAGATAAACTTTTTCTTTTAGATGATTGTCATAAGATTGAAAAGGGTGAGGTGCTTTGGGTGTTTTACCGGTAGTCCAGGAGCTGTGACTCCAGCTGAAGGATGCGTCTCTGCAGCACTGGAACATGACTGGCCTTTAGCTCCAGCTCCTTGACCTTGGCCATCCCAGTCAGCAGAGCCTGCCTGGCCTCCTCCACTCTGTTTTTCAGGCTCTCCTGTTCCTTCTTCAGAGCTTTGTTGCTCTTTTCTGAAGCAGCAATGGTCTCTTTACAGCTCCACAGCTCCTGTTCCAGTCTCTGGTTACACAGCATGGTCTCCTGCACCTGCTGCTCCCTGGAGCTGCGCAGACATTCAATCTCATTAATGATGTTCTGCAAGCTCCTCAGGTTGATGTTGGAGCCATCACTCAGCTCAACATTGGCCGTATCAGTCTGGGCTGACAGTTTCTGCTTGGAAATCAAACATCCTTCTTCTGGTTTGCGTTGGGAGTGACACTTCCAGAGTCCGACCTAAAGGGGGTCCATGGAGACGAGATTAGGTTAATCTTTTAACAAGGTTTGGAAAACTTGGTCAATTATAGACCTATATCCAATCTTCCTTTCTGATCTAAAATTCTT
>NW_015151136.1:153145-155983 GCF_000732505.1 Cyprinodon variegatus
TAGATACAAAAGGCAGCTCCACAGGCGGCCCCGTCCAGGAAACACACAGCCAGGCAGACGAGCTCCAAGGCAGCCCCATGCCAGAGGATGAAGAGAGCACATCCACTCAGTCACGGTCAGAGAAACAGGACTACACTGGAAAACAGGCCAAGCTCCAACATCTAGAAACAAAGGTGTTGATGGAAGCAGCACAGCTGATATTTCTTTCCAGGATGACGTCACTGCCAAACAGGAACAGACGAGGCAAAGCTACTCTGAGGAAAAGCAGAAAGTGATCATACTCCCTACATTCCTACCTCCATGCATGGAGTTGCTTCCTGCCTTTCTGCTTCTACCTTGTTAATCAGCTTTTTCTGCGTGTGTGTGTAACGTCTTATCTGCAGATTTCATCCTCCCCTCTGGCAGCTTTGGCCTAACACCTGGGAATAGTAGATTTGCTGCCCATCCTTAGATTATACATGGCATATACTTCAATATGAACAATAAGTTTTGCTGCAGCTTTAACTTAGCTCTTTACTTCTTTTAGCTTAAACATGTATATATATCTTCAAGACCTGACCTCAGGTTCTGACAGGAAGATGGACCTCAGGTTTTGACGGGCAACTGGACCTCAGGTTCTGACGGGAAGATGGACCTCAGGTTCTGACAGGAAGCTGGGTCTCATGTTCTGACAGGAAGCTGGGTCTCAGGTTCTGAGGTTCTGACAGGAAGTAGGACCTCATGTTCTGACAGGAAGCTGGATCTCAGGTTCTGACAGGAAGTAGGACCTCATGTTCTGACAGGAAGCTGGACCTCAGGTTCTGACANATGAACAGTTTAGTTTGTGCCTTCAAGTCGTTGCCCATAGGAAGACGTTACTGGATATAACCTAACGGAATATCTTCAGAACGGCTCCAAATGACACTAAACTCATATGGATGATAGAACATGATGGAATAACGGAAAATCAAGGAGCCAGTGTTAAAAAAAAACTGGTGTTCCCCTTTAAAAGCAGCATATTTTTATTGCAATTGTGGTTAATTATTTTGAAAGTGTTAAAGGGCCCCTTGAGTGGTCAGGGATCTTTAAGCAGCCTCCCAGATGATAGACAGAGCATTTAAAGACACTTCACCTTTAATAAATAACTTCTATTGGTAACAATAATTACATTTATTTAATCCAAATGAATTGAATTACTTTATAAGTTAAAGAAATGAAGTTGGGCAAACCTTGTTCTATTAAATTCTATTCATTTATTTCTAAGCTCCAATCTACATCCTGTCATCTCAGGTCCTTTTATAGATCCAGATCAACCAGATCAGGTTAAACCAGCTGTTTGCATTGATTCAGAATCCCTTTTTCTTTTTAGAGTGAGCGGCCCCAGCAGGGCCCCTGTCCATCCGGACAGTTGTTTTTTCTCAGGTAACCCAGAGGAGAGTAAGGGGCCCCTAACCTGCAGGGCCAGGCAGCGGGCATCGCTGCTCTGCAGAGCGGCCCTCATGTCCTCCACCAGCTCCCTCAGACTCCGGTTCTCCTCCTCCAGTTTGCAGATGCGGTCCTCCGCCTCCTCTAGAGCCACTATGTCCTCATAACACTCCCTGCTGCAGGGCCCGGGGGGCCCCAGTCTGCGGCCGGAAGCTGCGCGCTCCCCCCGGTTGCCCCCGACCGGCGGTTGAGTGTCTGTCCGCCTGACGGGGCTCCTGAGGCGGATCTGGGTCTCTATGTGCTCGCTGTCTCTGGCCACCAGCAGCCGGCCGGACTCGTACCGGCGACCCGCCTTGGTGCTGAAGTAGCCGCAAAGTTTGGCGTGGAAGAGCCTGAAGGGGAGCTGGCGGGGCAGCCGCTCCAGCAGCCCGGAACATTCCTCCGGTTCCGAGCTGTCGCTCAGCCCCAGGACTTGGCACAGGACGGTAAAGTCCTCTGCGGGGACCGTGCCGAGTCCCTGGTAGTCCAGGTGGTGGAAGATCTCCTGCAGGTACTGGTCCAGCCCGGTGGCCAGGACGATGATCTCGTTCTCCACCCCTCGGTCCAGGCCGTAGTGGTGAGCCAGGCTGCTCACGATCCACTGTGTCCTGCGCGCCGGGCGGCGGTACGGGTCCGACAACAGAGAGGAGTCCATGGTTTGGAGCCACAAACATGTCCGCGGGGCCCCTCGGTCCCTCCTGCTCTGCTGCAGCGACTGGAGCAGAACAGGCTGAGAAACAGCTCCTCCCACAGACATGCTCCTCTCTGGCTCCGGTCCACTTCCACAGCAGACCAGATCCACGGTCCACTTCCACAGCAGACCTGATCCACGGTCCACTTCCACAGCAGACCAGATCCACGGTCCACTTCCACAGCAGACCTGATCCACGGTCCACTTCCACAGCAGACCTGATCCACGGTCCACTTCCACAGCAGACCTGATCCACGGTCCACTTCCACAGCAGACTGTTGAAAAACACCCTCATGGTTTCTCCCATAGTCCGTTTATTCGAGTGCAGGTAACTTAACTGAAATGAAGTGTTTTAAAAAGATCTGGACAACGAAGCTTCGATTGGCCTTTGCAAAGGGAGAGGAGCATCAGCAGCAACATCTGGGAACAGCAACTCTGACCCCCCCTGAAACACCGGCTCTTTTAACTATCTTCATAGGGGAACATCTTACAGTTTCACACAGACAGTCCAACAATTCAATTCAGTTTATTTATATAGCGCCAAATTCACAACACGTCATCTCAAGACACTTTACAGTTCAACCAGATCATCCAGTTAGATTGATTCAAAGTTTTATATCTAAGGAAAACCAGCTGATTGCATCGACTCATTGACTCTTCAGCAATCCCTCACACTAAGCATGCTTGTAGCGACAGTGGAGAGG
>NW_015151136.1:160438-161598 GCF_000732505.1 Cyprinodon variegatus
GCAGATCTTTTAGTTATCAGGCTCCTCTCCTGTGGAACCAACTACCAGTTTTAGTCCGTGAGGCAGACACCCTGTCTACTTTAATCTGACTGGATGATCTGGTTGAATTGTTTCTGTAAAGTTCCCTGAGATGACATGTTGTGAATTGGAGCTACAGAAATAAAATGATTTGTCCAACGGTTGCTAAGGACAGGAAGTGTCCCTCAGTCACACCAATGTATGATGAAGCTCAGGGTTTTATTTTCTATTTAGGTCCCGGTTCTCCACCCTCCTCCGGTCCCTGACACCAACCTCATGGTCGTGGTTCCTGAGGCCGATGCTGATTGAACGGCTGGCTCTGGACAGGACGGCCGTCATGGCGTAGAGGTGGATCAGAACGTCTGCTACCCTCTTCAGGACAAGTTGTTCATCCACGATGCTCTGAAATGGCGGGAGGGAACAGGACACAGTACAACTGTAAAGGTTGGTTCTAGAGTCTGTTATCTACGTCATCAAAGGTCAGGCTATAGCAAAGGCAAGAAGGCAGCCAATAAGGTCCCATAATGTAGAGGGAACCCTGTAGAGTAGGGGTCACGGGTTATTGGACCGCTGTCCGGATCCGGACCCAATCTGATTTAAAACATTTATAAATTACCGCCCCGCAGCGCTCCAGACCTCCTGTCCAAAGCAAAGCCTACAGCCTCTGCTGTTCCTCCCGTCTTGTTGCTCTCCGACTTAGCCTCGGAGTTCGATGAGAGCATCGCGTTATTATTATTAAATTCGTAGGAGCAAAACATGCAGAAATTAACGCTTAATTTAATATGACAGATTAAAAATATCCCCATCAGTATCCAGCAGATGTGTGGTTTCTGATGGAGATGAGAAATCTGCTTCCTGGTCTGTATCATCTGATCTGAATTACCAATAGTTTAATTTAAAATCAGCGGGGTCCGAATAAAGAAAATCATCAGTCAGTAAAGGTCTGCAGACATTTTTAATGATCCGTTACCCTAAACAGAATTTATCACAGAAATAAAAGGAGGTGTTTATGCATCCATGTTATACATTGAATTTTTAAATAAAAAACAAAATGAGTAGAGAACAACAATCATCCAGTTTGGTACATAGACAAGTTCCTGATTGCCAGCTGAATTCATCGTTTGTTATTTTCTTTCTTTTTT
>NW_015151136.1:162725-165428 GCF_000732505.1 Cyprinodon variegatus
TGCCCTTTCTGGAACCAGTTTGACACCTGTGCTGTAGAGGAACTTTGTAGAGGGAACCCCATAGAGGAAACCTCAGTAGAGGGAACCCTGTAGAGCAGGGGTGTCAAACTGATTCCAGAAAGGGCCGTGTGGCTGCAGGTTTTCTTTCCAACCAAGCAATAGCACACTAGACTCCATTCATCTCATCAAGTCATCATGTTCAGATTGGACTCCCTTGATGAGATGAATGGAGTCTGGTGAGCTATTGCTTGGTTGGAAAGAAAACCTGCAGCCACACGGCCCTTTCTGGAACCAGTTTGACACCTGTGCTGTAGAGGAACTTTGTAGAGGGAACCCCATAGAGGAAACCTCACAGATGGAACCCTGTAGAGCAGGGGTGCCCAACCTTTTTTTTTTAACCAAGATCAATCTATCGAGGTGAAGAATAAACAGTAAGTTCAACAGATGAGGAAATTCTTAATGTGTCAAAAAATAGGTTGCAACAACAGAACTTAACTATCTCACAAAAACTTCACACCATCTCTCTCTCTCTGTCTCTCAGTCAGTCACTCATCAGACTCAAAGAGCAGTCAGGATCTCCAGACAAAGGCTGTGCAGTCAAAAAAATCTAAATAAACACCATATTGATACACAGACAAACAGTCTAGTAGAGATAACTTCAAAGCAGGAAGGAGGAGAAGGGAAGTCCACTATTTCAGAATGATTTTCAAAATTCCCAATATCTTTTGGGGAATTTGCCACGGCTCAGCCACCTGACGTCGGTGTGCAGCAGCAGATCAGTGTGGTCTGCACCTGCCTCCTCGAGCTGGGCATGGAATGAACGCCTCTGAAAACTCCTGGCCTGAACAGAGCAAGCGATCTTTATCGCAACGTCCATGACATGCTTCATATTTAAAATATTGCCGCACAGCTGTTGTTGGTGAATGATGCAGTTGAAACTCCAAAAATCCGGGAAAGATTCTGAAAGCTTGTACAGATCAAGGACTCCAGCAGTGCGCCCAACCATAGAAGGAGCCCCATCAGACGTGACAGATGTAATTAGTCCCTGGTTACCTAGCAACTGTGGCAAACCATGCACAGCAATCAGCATGCATTAAAAAAAGTTTCCCTGCATACTTATTTTTCATTTTATTATTATGAAAATACACATTGGCTTCTCGTTAACAATGATTTGATTAGTGCTTTTTAAAACCGCGATCGACCGGTTGGGCACCCCTGCTGTAGAGAGAACCCCGTAGAAGGAACTCCGTAGAAGGAACCCTTTAAGAAAAAAAAAAAAAACACTTTAGAGGGAACCCTTTAGAAGAACCCCATAGAAGGAACCCCGTTGAGGGAACCCTTTAGAAGAACCCTGTAGAAAAAACCCCATAAAAGAACCCCGTAGAGGGAACCTCATAGAGAGAACCCCGTAGAGGGAACCCTGCCTACCTTTCCATATCTGTAGAGCAGGCTCTCCACCGTCGATCCAAAAAGACTCACATTCTGCTCCAACTTCTTGGCGCTTTCCTTCAAACAGAACCAGATGGTCACTGAGCTTCAGGAACAACCAGAACAAGACGGTTCTGAGAAGACGAGTGGGTGCTGACCTCCAGGCTCGGATGGACCACTCCGTCCTTCCCCGTAAGGCCCAGGTCCACTGATGCTCCCAGTGACGTCCTCAGTTTCTTCCCAGCCATAGTCGCTGCCAGGAAAATGTTCCCTTTCTTCATCTCCCTGCAGGGAAGAAGGAAACATCCCTGATGACCATCGCCAGGAGCAGCTCAGCGCTGACAGGTGAACCTAAACCGGGTCTGGGCCCTAGAAGGAGCAGCAGCTCCTGAGGACAGGCTAGAACTAAAACAGAGGATTTCACCCAACATCTGCCTGAGGATCCCCCCGCCCCCGGCATCACCATCAGGTCTGCAGGTCTACAGAGAGGAATACGAATCAAAGATCTAGATGAGTGCAGAGCAGTGAGAAAAAGGCAGTTCCTTCAGCATTTCTCTCCCTCCTCTCTGGCCTCCATGTTTTCTGGCTGCAGCTCTCACCTAACATCAAATGCCACGCTGCAATTAAAACCCTGGTAACTCTCATGTGATTGACTGAAGAACCAGGAAGTAAGCACCGTGCTAAATCTGCTCTGGGTCTCAAAGGAGATGTTGGAGGAAATTATCCTCCATCCTCAGCGACAACTGAGATGATCTTGCTTCACACAAGATTTATCACTTATTGCTCCTTAAAGAAAAAAATCGGATTTCTGTAGCCTTGCCCCAAAGACCCCAAACCTCCTTTTGTAAATCTAGGAGACAGCTCAAATAAACATTTTTAACCGGCTGAAGCACATTTGATCGATAATAGTTTTAGTGGATCCCTAGTTCTTTTTTTGATTAATTAAAAGTTCAAGAAGAAGCAAAGAGTTTCTACCTTTGTTACGCACTAAAACTGCAACACCTGACATCCTAAAGAGACCTTCATGTCATATGTTTGAAAAGGCATGACTCTAGTTTCCAAGGATACCAGCCATGAGGGGTGGAGCAGCTTTAGGTCTGGAGGCCTTTTTTCCAGAAGAGTCATGTTTGACAGAGCCTTAGGTTGAACTTTCTGTGTTTAAAGTCCTGTAAAGCCAACAGTATCAGAAAGACTCGGTAGTTTTCGAACTTCTCTTTTAGGGAATGTGAGAAAACTAAAAATGTTAACAAGGTAAAGCCCAAAAGGGAGCTTTAC
>NW_015151136.1:166853-169225 GCF_000732505.1 Cyprinodon variegatus
GACCTTTATGAAGACTAAAGCACCGAGCACGGTGTCCGCAGTGATTTCTGTGTTCAGATGCACCATTTTCAAAGCAGACCGGGTCATCAAAGAGGAGGAAGAGTGAAGTTGACAGGAAGAAACTCAACATAATATGTCATCCAACCTGGATTGGTATTGAATATAAATCACAACAACGGCTTTAACCTGTTTAATTTTCAGATGCAGACAGCTCTGCAGAAATGATAACAGCAGGTAGCATCAGTCAGCCCAAAGAAAACCTCTGGATCAACTTTTCTGACTGGTCAACACTCCGGGGTCCACTGGAAAGACTATGATATAGACTAAGACTGAAGCGGTTTCTCAATCTGTGTACTTGTGTGTACTTGTGCGTCCTCGTGTCCTCGTGAAACGTCATCAGCCTCAGCCCTAGCACTGTTCCAATTCCTAAGAAAAGCAGACAAAGAATGGACAAAGTCCCCGGATGTTCTTTTGGCCCCTCCCTCTTTACCCAGCATGCATCAGAGCAGACTTGTCTGTTCTCCAGACTGACAGCTGTCCTAGCATGCGCCGCGGCAGCAGCAGCTTCCAGGTTAGGTCCGACTCGGAGGCCTTTCTCCTGGTACCAAGGTCGCCTCCTCCTCATCACCCTAATCTTCATCTTCTTCTTTAGCTGGGCCATTCCTAACTAGTGACCTAAGGTGAACCCAAACCACCAATGGGAGTGATTACTTACTTTATCTTTCCGGTTAGAACCCTGCCAGCGTGCTGCATCCCAGTGAGGGCCACGTACATCCGCAGGATCTCATTGGTTCCCTGGAAACAGACAGCAGTTCACTGGTTAGCATCCACGGCTAATGACAAACTACTCTGACTGGTGCAGTACTGGGACAGGCTTTACTGGAGGTTTGCCTCCTACTGGTCCCCATCAGCAACACCTTGAGGATCCACTGGGTTCAATCTGTCTCTTCTATAGCTACTGGCTGGGCTGTACTGGGACCAGCTGCTCTGCTTCATCTTCAGACCCGGGTACTGGCCCACAGACCCGAGTTCTGGCCCACAGGCCCAGATACTGGCCCACAGGCCCAGATACTGGCCCACAGACCCGGGTACTGGGCCAAAGGCCTCTGGCCCACAGGCCCGGGTTCTCGCCCACAGACATGAGTTCAATCTTTAACCAACAATAAATGTATTGCAAAAAGAAATGTAAGCCTAAATATTAATCAAATAAATCTTGTGCAAGTAGCACAAATGTTCAGCCATAAATAATTGTACAGATTTTTTTTCAGTAAAAATGAACACCTATATATTCACTACAAGTGCAAGAAAAAGGAGCTTCATTTTCTGAAATCTGGAATTGATCACACAGTCAATAACTGGTATTGCGTGGTGTATCCTCTACCCAAAGCGGCTGAGGTGGGTCCATTGGTTTAGGTTCGGGGCCTTTAAAGTTCCACTTTCTGTCTTCATGGACAACATTTTCCTCTCATCAACTTCCAGCATGTGACTGAATGAATCTTTGAGCCCCTGTCCAATCATCTCCCGCATGTGATCTTCTGGGCAGTATCTGGTTTGTAAGCAGCAGCTGCTGAGAGTCCAGTTCATGTCCATATAATACAGATAAACTCTGAAGAGCGAGACTAGACCAGAGATCTGTAGTAGCTGGTCGTGTTTCGTTCTACAGTTTTTGGTAGCACAGTATGAGAGTCGGTGGCTCATATTTTGGATCACAGCATGAGAAGGAAGCAAGGCTGCTCTACAGTATGAATGGACACCATGTCCATCCCTATAGGAACAGCTGCAGCGTTGGTCAGATGCTTCCGCTGCAGACCTGTCTGTCAGCACCGCTTTAGAAAATGATCCAGCCAAGGTTTGTTGTCTTTTCTTGTCACATTTGTCTTTGCCTATGATGCAAATGCTGCACTCACAAAGCTGCGAGCGCTGCTCCCATTCTGTGGGGGGTCTTTGCAGGAGATGCTGAAACAACATAGTTGTGCTGCTAGTTTTGGTTCTGATAGCATTTCAAAAAACCTTGAACACGACTGCAGTCTGCTGCACATCAGCCTTGGCAAAGCCCAACCACTTCAATATATTCGATAAAACACAAGTCCCTTTTCTCAGTACCAACTCTTCAGATTGGGCAGTGGCCATGGCGTGAGTAAACTGTGCCATGGCATGAGGAAACGCTGCCATGGCGAGAGAAAACGGTGCCACGGCGTAAGTAAACGATGCCACGGCGTAAGTAAACTATGCCATGGCGTAAGTAAACAATGCCACAGGATGAGTAAACGGGGCCATGGCGTTAGTAAACGATGCCACGGCGTAAGTAAACTATGCCATGGCATAAGTAAACAATGCCACAGGATGAGTAAACGGGGCCATGGCGAGAGTAA
>NW_015151136.1:169264-171685 GCF_000732505.1 Cyprinodon variegatus
ACCATGGCGAGAGTAAACAGTGCCATGGCGAGAGTAAACGGTGCCATGGCGAGATTAAACCGTACCATGGCGAGAGTAAACAGTGCCATGGCGAGAGTAAACGGTGCCATGGCGAGATTAAACAGTGCCATGGCGAGAGTAAACAGTGCCATGGCGGGAGTAAACAGTACAGCAATCAGGTGGAAGGAGGAAGGTGGAAGCAAAAGCGCAAGTGAAAAATGCAGCAGAAGAAGCGTCCTCAACTTTATAAATTTCTGGACCTTAAAAAACATGAATCAAGCGATTTAATTAGATTTATCAGCCTGCCCTACTTTCATTCGACCGCATTCCTTTTTATGAGCTAAAATAGCTTTTGGTACATTTTGGACACTTTAGCAGAGCTGAGCTAAAATCAGTCCACCTACCACACAGTCCACTAAAACCTTAATGGAAAAGATAGATATGCTTCAATAGATTCAGTCCAACTTTACTGCAGTCATTGTGAAGATGTGGATGTACAGTCTGAGTCATGGCTTTTAATGGTTTGCAGTGTTTATTCCTGAAAATGACTGGATGCTTTGATTTTATCTCTGATCTCATTTTAATGCTCAACCAGCGGCTCTGAGCCCCTCTTTCTGCACATGATCTTCGCCTTTTGATTTGATTGGTCGAACTGTATGACAGCAATATGGCTGACGTCCAGGGTGGGACCAGCCCCCCATTCCCACCACCATGGGGATGCTCCCATCCTACCAACACAGAAAGTTTTGTTCCTTCATGGCTCTGCTCCATCTGCCTGGTTCTGGTTTCCCGATGCTCATCTTAGAGCCAAACATTTCCTGTCTGGATGATCTAAATGGACATGAAGGCCCATCTGGATTCAGCACCAGGGAATCCATTCAATGGTTTTGTTCCTAGAGATGTTGCAGCAGCATGTATATAATGGCACAACCACCAAGGAGGCGGAGTTTCAGGAGGATGAAGCAGTTTTGAGTCGCAGCTCAGATTGCCCGTCTGCTCCATCCACCAACGTACCTCAAAGATGGGCAGGATGCGGCTGTCCCTGACGTAGCGCTCAAAGGGGTAGTTCTTGGTGTAGCCCAGACCTCCAAGGACCTGCAGGGCCTCGCTGCAGCAGATCCAGCCTCCCTCTGAGCTGAACACCTGCACAGACCCAGCAGGACACCATGAGGCTTCAGGTTCCTCCTGGTTCCACCAGGAGCTATGCTCGGCTGTCCCACCTTGACCATGGCAGCTTCTAGTGAACAGTCTGGAAGTCCAGGTCGGTCCATCATCCCCGCAGTCAGGTAGGCCATGCTCTCCATCACAAAGGCATTGATGGCCATCAGGGCAAATTTCTCCTGCAGGAAGGAGTCAGAGAGCAAAGCTCAGCTGATGGAGGGACCGGGAGCTGCTGGGGGAGAGCGGGCCGTACCTGGATCATCCCAAACTCACTCAGGCTTTTGTTGAACTGCTTCCTGGTGGCGGCGTACTCTGAGGTCAGCTCTGTGGAGAACACACAGCTCTGAGAACCTGGAGCGGCTCTGCAGAAGACAGCAGGAATCCTTCTTACCAATCAGCTTCTTAATCATTCCAGCACAGGAGCTGCCCATGCTGAAACGCCCCGAGTTCAGGATGTTCATGGCGACCTGTCAACAGAGCCAAAACCTGATCAGAACAAGGAGCACAGGCGGGTGGTCATGAAGCAGAGCTGAGCTCACCTTGAAACCGCCCCCCACTTCTCCAATCACGTTCTCCACAGGGACAGGGACGTTATCAAAGGAAACCTCACAGGCTGAAAGACACGTCCAACATTTAACCTCAGGAGCAGAGCTGCTCCTGGTCTGTGGGTGATCTCTGTCAACACATGGATGTTCTCCATGGAGCAGAGCTCCAAAAATCACATGAACATTAACCACTTACTGTAGGAGCCCCTGATGCCCAGCTTGTCCTCAGGTTTGCCGCTAGTAATGCCTCCAAAGCTCTTCTCCACGATGAAAGCACTGATTCTGTCCTTCCTCACACCGTCAACTTCCACTTCGGTCCGAGCAAACACCGTCATGATGTCTGCAAAGCCGCCGTTTGAGATCCAGATCTGAAAACCCAGCAGGACTGGGGCATGAGGACATGCTGGGGAGGGTAGGGGGTTAGTTTACTGGATGGAAGAGGTTACCTTGGAGCCGGTGATCAGGTAATGTTGGCCATCTTCAGACAGAGTTGCCCTCGTCTGGATGGAGGCTGCATCGCTTCCACTGAGGAGAACAAACAAGTCTCAGTGCTTCAACCGGCCCTCTGAAGAGCTAAGATCTGCTCCTACATCCAGCAGACAAACAACAACCAGCAGAAAACCTTCAACCAGGCCAACTTCCATCAGGCCAACCTTAACCAGGGCAGCTTCAACCAGGCCAACCTCAACCAGGCCAACCTCAACCAAGGCAGCTT
>NW_015151136.1:173368-174273 GCF_000732505.1 Cyprinodon variegatus
TCAACCAGGCCAACCTCAACCAGGCCAACCTTAACCAGGCCAACCTTAATCAGGCCAACCTTAACCAGGCCAACCTTAACCAGGCCAACCTTAACCAGGCCAACCTTAACCAGGGCAGCTTCAACTAGCAGAAAACCAGACTAACTTTAAACAAGGCCAGAATCATTCATCACCTGCCACAGCACCACCTAGTCTGAAACGCATTCTGTCACTATTTGAAACTGTTGAAGGCTGAGCGGGGACACTGGCTTAAGGGAGTCAGCAGCAAGACTATCAGCTGTTTCAGCGAATATTGGTTTTCTGGGATGCCACAGCTCAGACAAAGAGCCATCGAAAAAGCCATGACAAAGCAATTGAGGCTGAGCCATTCTTCCTCTCCGGACCGGGCCGAGCCAAACCAAGCCCAAAGAAGCGAGGTGAGGCCCATTCCCTGTGGGCCAACCACCTGCAGGGGGAACCAAGAGGGATTGGTGCAGAGCAGATTGGGTCGCCTCTGCCTCTGACCCAGTCACCTGACTGGGGGAGGAGCCTGAGCATGTGGGGGAGGTGGAGCGACAGCGGCTAGAAATGCTTGGGCTCTGGAACCCATGAGAGAGCCTGGACTCTCTTCTACTCTGGAGCTATGAAGGGCAGGGGTGGATCTGCTGGTTTCCCCCAGCTGTTGGAGTTTACCCAGGTGGATGTGAGGGTCGCACCCCTTTGCCTTCTAGTAGAGGGGAAGTCTCTGACTGTTGTTTCTGCGTAATGAGTACCGGGCCTTCTTAGGGTCCCTTGGTGTGGGTGTTGGATATCCCCCCTCCTGGTTTCCATCATTTTTTAACACCCATGTGGAAAATGACAGTGATACCTGGAGAGGCATCACTGTAGGGGTTGGCTAATGATTTAATTAGGTGGGTGGCTAATGA
>NW_015151136.1:176566-179109 GCF_000732505.1 Cyprinodon variegatus
ATTAGCTAGGGGGTGGCTAATGATTAGCTAGGGGGTGGCTAATGATTCGCTAGGGGAAGCACAATGATTGGCTTGGAGTGCCATCCCCCCAGGACCACCTCTAGATTTGCTCCTGCATTGTACATCTAAATGCTGATTTATGCTCAAACCAGGTCGTCTGCATGTGTGTCGCAGTTAACCGAGATATGCCCCGCCTCTTCCGCAGACACTCTGCTGCACCTCTCCAAAATTGTAGGTGACCGCAGACCGCAGACAGGAGGCCTCTGATTGGTCAAATCAACATCCTCTCTACACCATGCGTATTTCCTGTTTGGTACCTTACAGGCTTATTTTGTTTGTCTGACCGCCATTGTGGAAAACGACTTGTGAAGATGGAGTACATAGAAGAGCGGGGTGCATGAGAACACTGGGACCCTTTTCCCACCTGGATCCCTGCTCTTTTTGACCCTCATGTCCCTCCGTTGTTACACAAACTTGCACTCACTTCCTCACCGCCTCGGTCGTATCTAGACCCACAGCTAGTTCCTGATTGGCCCTCTGGCGTTGAATAACATAGCGCTTCAATATTGAGCATAAATCAAAAATATCTGCAACAAGCTCACGTGACACAGTGCTGCAGGAGGATAACCAGGCCATCATCAGTGTTCTGATGCTCTGATTTTCTATGGCCAGTTTGTGTTTCTGAGGGTTAGACTGGATAATGTTGGAAGAACTGGACCCTAAATCATCAGTGTTCAGAGGATAAGGTCCAAGATCAAGCAGAAGCTGTTGATATCAGAGTAGAAGGTAGGGATGGGTACCTGCCGGGCTCGGTCAGACAGAACGCAGCGATGTGTTCTCCTGAAGCCAGTCTGGGCAGATACTTCTTCTTCTGGGCTTCAGTCCCAGCAATCAGGATTCCCTAAAACCACAAAGCAGGAAGATGTAGAAGAAGAACCACTAGAAAATAGTTCTCAGCTTTTATTGACATCCGAACAAAAGGTGTCAGGAAGTATTCCCACCCTGTTGGTCCTTCATATCGGCTTCATTCACTGTTCCAGTTAGGACTGGAATATCAAACAATACAATCAATTAAAAAAGTTTGGTTTATGAAGATATTTTGAAAAATTGTTTTTTCTTTCTTTAACACTTCATGGCTTTCTGCTTGTAGACGTGTGTTTATAACAGCTAAGCTGGCTGACTGTGCTGCTATATTTTCATTGTTTGTGGTTAAATGAGATTTAACCACATAAGATAAGTTCACCTCCCAGATGGGAGCAGAGAAATAAAAGCTGGTTTTTGTTTGTCCTCTTTTAATGAAACATAAGAGAGAAAAAAACTGAAGTAGATTTGGTAGAAAAAAAGTCAGATTTTGATGCCACACGATGGAGCCAGTCTTCTCTGGTGATGATGAGCTCCTAGTCTTCCAGACTGGAGAGCCTCCTCACCATCACCCTCATCTCTATCTCAGGACTCTGCTGAGACGCTAACCTTGGAGTTCCGCGGGTGAAAAGGACCAAAGTCTCTTTGCCAACTGTTCAGCATCCCATCACAGACTGGGACCACACACAAAGTGGGTGGGAATATTTTTGTTACCTTCAGACCAATAGCCTGATGCGCAGCCAGCGTGACAGCGATGGAACCGTCCAAGGCGATGATCTCGTTGAGCCGGGCGTACATGGTGTTGGACAAACCCAGACCACCTGGAACCAGAGGAGACATGAGGAGTTCAGGGAGACGTCCCCAAGCAGATGGAGGTCTGCTGCCTGAAACCAGCAGACTGGACCTGCTGTGATAGACCCAGCCCAGATCATCCACCTCCACCACCGTGCTCCGATGAGGTCTAGCTCTCACCATACTCCTCAGGGATCATGATTCCAAACAGGCCCAGCTCCTTCAGGCCGCTCAGCGTCTCTGCTGGGATGGTGGCTTCCCTGTCGATTTTAGCTGAATCAACTGGAGGGAAGAGAAACACAGAGACTGGCCTGAGAAAACAGCCTGACTGACCTCAGACCACAGCGACTGCTGGCTCACCTTCCTCACTGAAGAACTTCTCCACCGGAGCAACAAACTGCTTGATCTCCTCCAGCTCCTCATTTCCAATCTCTGGGTAGGGGAAGACCTCAGCCTGCAGGAGAGGAGGAGTCTGTTCTGGTTCGGTTCTAACATGTCATACGGATCATATGGAGGAATTATAAGTCCTCTAATCCAGCCTCCTGCCTTCATCCTCGGCTCCTTCACTGTTATTCTGTCACTGAGATCTAATCCAGCCTCCTGCCTTCATCCTCGGCTCCTTCACTGTTATTCTGTCACTGAGATCTAATCCAGCCTCCTGCCTTCATCCTCAGCTCCTTCACTGTTATTCTGTTACTGAGATCTAATCCAGCCTCCTGCCTTCATCCTCGGCTCCTTCACTGTTATTCTGTTACTGAGATCTAATCCAGCCTCCTGCCTTCATCCTCGGCTCCTTCACTGTTATTCTGTTACTGAGATCTAATCCAGCCTCCTGCCTTCATCCTCGGCTCCTTCACTGTTATTCTGTTACTGAGATCTAATCCGGCCTC
>NW_015151136.1:182728-190462 GCF_000732505.1 Cyprinodon variegatus
ACTGAGATCTAATCCAGAGTTAATCTAGGGCTGGGTTGTTACCTTGTTAATCTGACCCAGGAACAGGTCCTTGGCATAGGCCAGACTCCTGCTCTGGGTTCTGATCGTCCTCCGCTGCTGGACACGGAGCGCCGGTTTCCACAGTCTCCACGCGTGGCAGGTGAGTGGGCTGGTTCCTCGTGGAAAAGCTCTGGACAAGGCGAGGAAGCTGTTGGTGTTCATGGTGTTTTTCAGGACATAGACCTCAGGGTGATATAAGGCTTTCTGTGGCGCATGTTGATGACGTCAGTGCTGACGCCGAGCCAGCGCCTCTTGTTCTTGCTGCGATCAAAGATCTTCAATCTGCAGAGATTTATCCCTAGGAATTAGGGATTATCTCTTCTCCTGCAGATGTTCCTCTGTTTTCACATTATTTATTCAAAAACACATCACGTGATCTGCCACTCTGCTTCAAACTCGAACCTTAATACTAAACTTAAAACTCACTAGATAAAGTAGATTTTACATAATCCCATATCTAGGTGGACATTTTTTTATTCCTAATCCCGTTTTCTCTGCCATTAGGGTCCAAAAGTATCTAATTCTACGTGATTATAAAATAGAAAAGCTTCACATTTTTATTACTGTCATTGATTAATAAACAATTTTTCTCCACAGAGACGTTTTATTTAGAACAACAGCACTTCCGTTACAAAAATAAACCCCCTTTAGAATCATCTGTTCATAATTTGCAAAACTCAAATGATTGTCTCCATTGATCATGGATGACAAGGGAAGGGAGGCCTAGTGGTTAGGGCCCACTCCCACAGCCTGCCACTATGGGTCCCTGAGTCAGACCCTTAATCCCACACTGCTCCCCGGGCACCGCACCATGGCAGCCCACTGGGGATGGGTTCAATGCAGAGGGAGTTTAATTGCTCTGTACTGGTGACAGTGGAAAGATAATAAAGCTGAATTTATTCTATTCTACTTTATTCTTTATATGATAAAGTTTTATTAAAATTAAAAAAAATGAAAAAATAAAATAAAAACTCTTCTTCTTCTTGTTTTGTGGCATTCTGGGCTCATTCAGTGCTGCCCCCCTCTGGTCATAAAAAGTAAAACACTCCTATATTTGCCAATATAATCCAATGATTTCACTTTTTGGGAAAATCCATGTCCTAATCTTTAATGAAAAGGAACAGCCTCCCAGATCAGAGGACCTCAGTGTGTCAGAGCCTCCACCCACCGGGCTGTTTCCATGGAGTTTTCCCCACAGTCTTCTCTGCCATGAGTCCCAGCATGTTAGCCTGAAACAGCCTCTGAAATGTTCTACTGTTGGAATAACTCAATCCAGATTACTTCCTGTATTTTCAGTATTCCAAACATGCTGCTTTATGTGACCCATGATAAAATCCCGTTCTCCGTAACAGGATGATGCTGTCTGTCCTTAGGTTGGCCGTGGCTGCATCATCAGCCAGCATGAATCCCCAACATGAACCTTTCCTTCCTAAAACTCCTCATTTAATACCTTCTGCTCTCACCTCACATCTGGATGTTTCTGTCAGATATATTTATATGATTGAACAAAAGAGCAGCTATGGGCCTAAAATCAAATCTCCAGTCAAGGTTGATAGTCCAGGTTGTTCCAGATTTATGTCACTGCACATAAACTCATACTGGAAATGGATAACAGTATCTTCATGTGGCCACTAGATGGCGCAATGTGCAAAAGGAATGAGGTTCAGAAGGTGTCTTCCTTTAGAACAGTGGTTCTCAACCGGTGGGGCGCGCCCCCCCGGGGGGGCCCCGACACTCTCCCGGGGGGGCGCGAGTAGGCTACAGGATGGGAGTGGAAAAAAACTGGAAAAAAAAAATTTACACTTTTTTTTTATCTTTTTTTTTTTATCTTTTTTTTTTAACTTTTTATTTCATAAAAAGTTAAAGTTTTGTATATACATAACTCCTGAATAAAAATTAAAATGTGTTTGGACTGATTAAAAAAAAAAAGTTTTGAACAAATTTGATTGTTTTGTCGATAGTGAGCGCAAATGCGGTGATAAGCGGGTGGTTGATCATGGCGCCGAGACAGGGCGCCGTAGCAAGAGCTCTCCTGTGTGCTGGCTGTTTTATGTTTGTTTTTGTCTTTGATGTATTTACCACTTTAAATTATGGCCGTGAGACACTTCTGAGGATCCGTGAGGAAGTTTGTGGTCTGTCTTTTGCCAATACTGGACTGAGGTGTGCTGATTTCGATGCGTGCCCCACTCGAGGTAAACAAGGCCAGGAGTCGGGCCGCGGAAGTCGGGAGCAGAGCGAAAGGACTGGGCGGAGGTATCGCCACATACGCCGTACAGCTGAGCCCCTGAGTGGGGACGCTACAGGCTTCCAGCGGCGTGCTGGATTCTTCTTTCCAGCCGCCGGGCTTCTCTGTCCATCGCTCGGACAGGGTGAAGGAGCGTACCGGAAAATCGAAGGGTGGAGGTGAGTGTTTTTTAATTAACGAACTTTGGTGCACTGATTGTGTCATCGTGAACAAAACTTGCAACGTCAACTTGGAATGTCTTATTTTGAAATGCCGCCCCTTTTTTCTCCCATGGGAGTTTTCGGTGATGTTCCTGTGTGGAGTTTACACTCATCCTCGGGCGGACATTTCTGTTGCCTTGAGTGAACTAAGCGACATTGTATACAAATTATTTTTTGTCAAAATATCCCGCGACTTTTACTGGTGTTTTTGGAGACTTTTGTGGTGTTTGGAGACTCGAAAGCACGAATCACTCTGCAGTTAGGCATACTGTGCTCAACGAGCAGCGGGTGCTGCCATGAGCCCCTCTCCCGTCCAAAGGCACTCACAGGCGGTCAGTCTCTCAGTAACCTCGCGCAGCAGTCCCAGCCTGCAGCAGAAAGGAGACACACACCCCTCTGTGTCCAGGCTGCAAATGAATCGCGCATGCGCATGGTCGCCGCCGTTCCCGCCTTGACTTACAGAGCGGGGTGTAAATGTTCACTCACTCTCACAAAAATAAATCACTGCATTTAAATTGACTCACGACATAGCTCTCCATTCACTCTAGTCTAGTCTCTTGCCAAGTTCGCTTGTGCCAGCTCTCGCTAGTCTGTTATCAATCTCGATTTACATAGGCCTTTACTACACAAACCCCAACAGTCTTTTTAAAGACTAAACCCAGAAACATTCTTTAAGATTAGATCATATCTCAGCCCTAGCCAGTAATTTTGTTAAACTGCTAGGCAGTAGTTACTTAGCTAACTACCCAAACGATACACACACACACACACACACACACACACACACACACACACACACACACACACACACACACACACACGAGGACTACAATCGTTAAGAATTAAAATAAAATCTGAATTGTCTGCAAAATAATTATTTTGTTTGGTTTTAATGAAAGATTGTGCCTAAGTCCNAATGAGAGTCAATGAGTCGATGCAATCAGCTGGTTTTCCTTAGATAGAAAACTTTGAATCAATCTGACTGGATGATCTGGATCTATAAAGCGACCTGAGATGACATGATGTGAAATTTAGATATAGAAATAAAATGAATAGAATCAAAGGAGGCAGGAATGACTATTCGAAAAAAACAACCTCGCTCTTTCAGAATGAAATTTCTTTGTGATTGGACCGAATCGGAGTAGAATCTTCAGTCTGACATGTTTACATGACATATCAACATTAAAAACCCTTTATCGTGTCCATGAAACCGAAGCCCAGAAGAACGGCTGGTAACAGGGAAATAAGGGAGACATGAAGTAGCTGTAGAGAAGGTTTCATGTTCCAGAGGATCTGCAGAAGCTCAGCAGAACAGGAATCCAGAACAGCACTGAATCAGAGTGAAACCTGGTTTCAGCCTTTTTCATCACCTGGACAAAGATTGTGGACTAAGACATGAATCTTAAGTTTTTATTCTGTTTTTAGAAAGTTATTCAACCATTTATTTGACTTATAATCTAACCATTAGTTTGGTCATTAATTTACCTGTTGATTTGGTTGTTAATCTAACCCTGGGTTTAACTGTTAATCTAAGCCTTTTTTTTTGGGTCACTAATCTTACAGGTGATTTGGTTGTTAGTCTATCTATTGGTTTTGTGGTTAATCAAACCATTGATTTGGTTGTTAATCTACACATATGTTGGGTAGGTAATCTAGCTTTTGTTTAAGTCATTGATCTAACCATTGGTATAATCTTTAATCCAGTAGTTGATTTGGTTGTTAATTTAAGTGTTTGTTTAATAGTTAATCAAACTTTTGGTTTGGTCATTAATCTAACTGTTGATTGGGTAGTTAATATAAGAGCTGGTTTGGTTGTTAACTTAAATTTTGGATTTGGCGTTAATCTAACTATTCGTTCGGTTGTAAATCTAAGTGTTGGTTTGTTGATTATTCTAACCCCTGGTCTGGTTATTAATCAAACCGTTGGTTTAGTTGTTATTCTTGTCATGATCTTGGTGCTGATGAATTGCTTTAGTGTTCATTCCATTCACCTGCCTGGCTCCACCCAGTTGCTCATTACCGTTCAGCTGTGTCACCTGCTCCAGTCTATATTTAACCTGCCTGTTCCCAGTTATCAGTATCAGATTATTCGAGCCTTTGGTCAGAGTTCTCTAGTGTACCCAGGGGCGCCGTATGAGGGGAAGTTAGGAAGATCCTAAGGGCCCCTGACTGGGGGTGGGGGGGTGTTAGGGCAAAAAGAAGTAAAGGTTTGTCCTGCTATATTTTTCCGATTAAAAAAGTAAATTCACCACTGAAATTAATTACCTTTGTGGTCTCACAAAGATAATTTATTAGACCTGCATTTATCACCCAACTTGAATCTTCTGGTGCACCAACGTCCGTGGCTGAAAAATGCAGCCAAAGTCTGGGTTTCAAAAAGGAAGAAAAAGAAAGAGGAGAGAGGGAGAAGGCGTCCGATTCCGGTACCCGGTTTTTAAAGGAGGTTTGTTACCTGAAACATTCAAATTAACAATAGATTATTAAACTTGAGTAAAATAAGATCTGCTGGATGCAACTACTGAGTTATTCTTACTTAATGTCGGAGGGGAATCGCGCATTAATGATGCCGCCCAGCTGGGTGCTGTTTGAAACGGAGCAGGACTGCAAGTTCTTCTATTATTCTATTGTTGTGTGTCATTTGTATTTTTAAAGAAGAATTAAACCAGGATTAATCCAGCATATATTGAGACTATTTGGTGTCTGTAAATAACACAGAGGCCAGAAAGCTCCCAGAGCTGAGAGGGTTAGCATCAGCTAAACGCTAGGAGATGTTTCCATTAAATAACTGTCTCTGTTCCTCCTTCATCATGGAAACAGATGATCCGCCTGCAGCCCTGTTTCTTCAAACCCCCCACCCCCCCAGGCCAGTTAGCAAAAAAACAAAAATTAAAGCCAAAAAACTAAAAAAAAAAATAATAATAATAACTATAAAATGAAATGGCCTCCTGTTGTTTATTTTGTATCCTGGACATGAATGAAAAATAGGCTCTCAGGGCATAAAAATATTCTGTCCTTTAATAAATTATAGTGAAACATAATAGAAATATATTTTCACAATCCTAAACCTATTTTCTAATCATGTGTTCTTAGATGCAGTTGTGTTTTGTGTTTTAAATAAGCTGTTACTATTTAAGTAGGATGTATAAGTAAAGTTCATAGTTCATGTATATTTAACTTTTTCACATTCTGATCATTTTCCTTTGTAGAAATCTTTCTATAAAAATTGCTTTGATAATGGTTGAGATACTCTTGACTGCATTTTTATAGAAGTTTTAAAGCTTGAACAAATTTCTTTTGGGGGGGGGGGCAATATCAATCTCTTTCATCCCAAATTAGTGGCGGCACACCTGAGCGTACCTGATGGTGTTCCTGATTGCCTGATCCTGAGCTATTCTGCCTTTGGACCTCTGAGCCTGCCTGTTCCCGTTCTGATCTGTTTGCCTGACCTGTCTTCAGACTCCTGCTGGATTTTACCTGTTGACGAACCTGGATCTGCTTCTTGACACCCACCTAGATTTCTCTTCAGTACCTCTCCAGATCTCTGAACTTCAGGCCTGGACTCCCATAAACCTCTTCCAATGGGCAGGGCCTGAACTTTAAGACCAGGTTCATGACTCACGTGGTACTAATCATCCTACGCCAGATGAACGTGATCACTAACCTGTCTGTCCCTCCTGCAGAGGTTCCCACTGCCAATCTGTCATTTTTATATAAACGCTTTTTGAGAAATCTGACTATGTGTCTGGCTTCAATTCTTGGTCCTCTGTTCTGAGCCCTGAAAAATCAAACCGTCGGTTTGGTCGTTAATCAAACCGTCGATTTGGTCGTTAATCAAACCGTCGGTTTGGTCGTTAATCTAACCGTCGGTTTGGTCGTTAATCAAACCGTCGGTTTGGTCGTTAATCAAGCCGTCGGTTTGGTCGATAATCAAACCGTCGGTTTGGTCGTTAATCTAACCGTCGGTTTGGTCGTTAATCAAGCCGTCGGTTTGGTCGTTAATCAAGCCGTCGGTTTTGTTGTTAATCAAACCGAAGGTCGTTAATTAACTTGCCGTGTTTGATGCAGATTTCTTGTAAAATAAATAAAACAAACTGTTCATGTCTCTTGGTTTGGATATTTCATTTTACTGAGGATTTCTCATATATCAAAGGTCTAAACTGAACTTCATCTGCAGCCCAACATGTCTTTCTTTTATTTTTGTTCTTCTTTGTTACAGATGGTTGGACCTTGTACAGCAGCCAATGATAAAGCAGACTGAGCGGCCCAACAGAGACAGTCTTGGGGTAAAACACTGAGGTCTGAGGACACAAGAATACTAAACTAAACATCTTAAAGCAGAACAACAAACATCCTTCCACAAAATAAGTTAAAGAAAAAAACTCATATTGCACATAAATAAAACTAACTTCATCTGTTGATATTTGAACAGAAAGTGCTGCAAAGCAACCAGTCATCCCATAATATATGAGCTGGATCATTGATATAAAACTGTTGTTTGAGTTGAGAAAAGCATGAAATCTTTTCCCCCCTAATCAGACAGCAGCCTGCTGTAGCCATGGCAACCAGTAAGATAAAAGCTTCAGCTTTGATCCAAATAAATAATAAAAAAAAAAAAATCAATGGGAGTTTGTTTCCAATTTTGAAGAGGTTTCGCTTCCCATCCAGGAAGCTTTTTCTATTCAAAATGTCAGAAAAGCTAAAAAATATTCCTGGATGGGAAGCGAAACATCTTCCAACTTGGAAACAAACTCCAGTAGAGTGTTTTAACCTTTTTTTGGAACGACTATGACCTGAATGACTGAGAAACTTCAACATCATACTTCAGCTTCCTGTAAAAGTTTCATTCTGGTCCCTAATGCTACTTAACTGGGCGTTAAACTGGAGCCAATGGTTGGCTGATATGATTATTCTACTAATGTTTTCACAGCAGAGAGGAAGCATTTTAGTGACAATGAATAAATGCTGTCAGTGAATGGCACATTATGAGCTACTAACAATCCAGAGGTATCACTGAACTATGCTACATCAGATGATTGGATCCCTCTGGAGGAGGATGGAGGACAGCTGATCTCAGTCCTTTATTACCTCCACTCCCTCCAACAGCACAGTGGTCTCATGGCATGCAGGAAACCTCAGGGAGACAAAGATTTAATGTCAGGAGACACACAGTGGAGACCCAAGTCCATGTTCCAGTCTAACTCCAGTCTAACTCCATTCTGATTCCAGTCT
>NW_015151136.1:192127-194535 GCF_000732505.1 Cyprinodon variegatus
CAGTTTGTCTCCAGTCTGTCTCCAGTCTGTCTCCAGTCTGACTCCAGTCTGATTCCAGTCTGACTCCAGTTTGTCTCCAGTCTGTCTCCAGTCTGTCTCCAGTCTGACTCCAGTCTGACTCCAGTCTAGGTTCACATCCGCTGGTCAGAGATGCACAGTGAAAAGATCTGATCAGGTTCCAGTTCAAACCACGGTACTGATGCCGCTGTGCTTGGGCTTTGTGCTCCCAGACACCTGGGACAGTGGTGGCGAGGGGCCATGGAGGTGGGGGCCCTGGGCAGGGGACCCCCCCAGGTTGTGCTGTGGCTGGTAGGGTGGCTGCTGGCTGTGAGCTGGAGCTGGGTGGAACTGGTTGGGCGCGTGCTGCAGGTGGGGTGGTGGGTGGTAGTGATGGTGGTGGTGGTAAGGCGGGGGGTTCTGGCTCATGTGGCAGAACTGGGCATGGGATGAATGCAAGGGGACCGGTGTGTCTGTCTCCTCCCGGGATGTTTGGTGCAGGTTGGGGGGATGAGGGTTGTGGGCGATGAGGGTGGGATGAGCAACCTGGGGAGTGGGGCTTGGAGACTTGAGTCTTCTGGTGCCAAACAGAGAGCCCATCAGTGAGGAGGAGCTGGGCAGGGAATATCCACTGTGGCGTGATGGGCAGTCCCTCCCAGAGGGGGTCCTCCTGTGAGGACTGCTAATGATGGAGCCCTGTGAAGGAGAACACAGAACGTCTTCAGAACCAGCCTAAGACCCCCCCCCACACAGACACAAACACAAACACATGCAGCAAGAGTGAGAATCGTAAACAAAAATCATTTCTGATTTAAATATTCATTTGGAGGTCAGAGATTTTATCTTTTTTTCCTGTAACTTATCTATAAATCTGGAAACACTCCCTGCAGATGAAGAAATGTTGACCTGAAGGTTTGACCCAGCCTGTGGGGCAGGTTTGGAGTCATTCTCGTCTTACAGTAAACCAGCTGAGGTCATCTTTAGAGATGAGGAGATTTCAGACTAACTGTATGGAGCTGTAACCTACAGGATCCATCCTGGCCCCCGGTTTGGTCCTGGATGGCAAACCTGGGGAGGGTGGCAGTGTCCCAGCAGAGATGCTAACACATAGTTTTTCTGCAACAGTTAATAAAGGTTTGTTTGTCCAGGAAGCTTTCTCAATTCAAATGTGAGAGTTAGTTAGAGTGGCTCACATTTGAATTGAGAAAGCTTCCTGGAGAGGTGGAGAAACGTCTTCAAATCTTGAAAACCAAGTCCAGTGGATATTTTTTGAATTTTTACGGGAGAACACCTAGGCCACATTCACACTGCAGGCCTTGATGCTCAATTACGGTCTTTTTTGCGTTGCTGATCACATTTCAAAATATGTGCGACTTTTCTGTCATCTCCTGTGTAAATGCAGTCATACAACGCAAGTGCAAGTGCTAGCGCAGTAGAGGACGCAATGACATCCCAAGCCAGCCTGCTCTGTGTTTACGGAAGTAAACATGGATGGTAGCACTGGAGCACATTAGCGGTCTTTTCCAACCATAAAACCTCAAACTTTTCAAGATGGTTAAACATAAATGCTGCTCTCCGCATCATCATCATCCGCCATGGTTGTTGTTTTTCTTCCTGCTTCTCAGTAACAAGACCCAGAATAGTGACCTTTGATTTGTGTATCAACGGGTCCTTAATCTGGTCGCATCAATCTGACCTGGCCGTTCAGACACAGGTCGCATTTTAAAAGATCAGATTCGTATCGGATTCAGGACCACATAGCCATGCTAATCTGCATCTATAGCAGAATCTAAGAATAGCTGTACAACTAGGAAGGAGGAGGTGATAGGAAGAGGGACCAGGGTCAGCACCCCCCCTCCTTGGACATCTGATGCTAAACATGACCTATTGTCACTCATATGCAATATTCTTCTCTCTCACTGTGCATTAACAAATGACATCTACTGTGTAGCCTGAGTAATTCTTTACTTATTTATAGAGTCAGTCCATCTCTGTAATACAAGATCAATAATATAAGGCAACTACTGTGTAGTCTTCCCTTAGCTCTCTACTGGGCAGATATCTTTATATCTAAGGGAAACATATTCCAGGACATCACAACTCTTTTCTTTCTTTTAAGCTTTTTTGTACTATATACACTCTTTTTGTATTGACTGTATTTTTTTATATTTAATGGCATCTTGCTTTAACTCTATAAAAGCTACTAGAACAAGAATTTCCCTTAAGGGGTAATCCCAAGGGATAATTAAAGCTAAGTCTGAGTCTTTTTTTTTGGAGCAAATTGGACTATTAGTGAATGAAGATACATATCTCATGTTCAACTTGTAAGTACCAATGTTAGACATGGGGAGTGGCTCAGGTTATCCTGATCTATCTCTATAGTTCTGCTGCTATAGGCTTAGACTGCTGGA
>NW_015151136.1:195037-197052 GCF_000732505.1 Cyprinodon variegatus
CTCCTGTGAACCCCCTTTATACCAAAACGCTGCCAATACGCCATTATACACACTGCAAAAAATGGAAATCTAAATAAGTCATTTTTGCTCAAATTAAGTGCATTTTTTATTGAATTCAGGAGGTAAGTGAGACACTTTGCCAATGGAACAAGACAATTTACACTTAAAATAAGAAAAAACAATTGCTTTGTCTTATTTCAAGTGTATATTATCTAATTATCTTATTTTAGGAGTAAAAATACTCATTCCATTGGCAAATCATCTTGTTTGCCTGCTCAAATTAAGGGTAAATACACTTAATTTAAGACATGTTTACTTATTTCTAGATGTTTTTTGCAGTGTTGAGATGACATGTGTTGTGAATTTGAGATATAGAAATAAACTGCATTGATTTGAATGTTGTTAAGAGGGAGATCTCAGCCGCTGTGACACCATTAGAAGCTAAAACTGCCTCATTTGGGACTGCTATTCATGATATGGAGCGGGCTGCTAATGATCAGGAGAGGAGGCTAACTGCCCTGGAAGCTGTTGTCAGTAGAGGATGCAGAAGATACATTCGGATTTATGATACTCAAATTTCTTTTGTTTGGAATTGGAGGGTATGTGATGTATCTACAATTACAGAAGATGTTGGCGACAATTTGGGCATTGATCAGGCTGCTGGCAGCGGTTGATATGCTGTGAACAAGCAGGACTGTGAGCTGAGTCGTATGCTGGGTGCTACTGAACACAGGCTGGCAGTGGTGGTTGAACTCAAAGGTGAGATGGGATAATATCTTGGATGTGAACACTCAGTTCAAGGCAGAAAAGGCCAACACATATTGGACTCGTCACATGGAGCCAGTAAAAAAAGACTCAAAGCCTGACGGCAAATTCCTGCTCTTAAAACAAAAAGTGTTATTTTGGATTCAGCCTCCACTTATCAAAACTCTCCTGGATGTTATGGTGGAAGGGTCCAGAACTGCCAGCTCAGATTGTTCTCATCCAGAGTTGAATTATTCATTTGTGCACACACCTAGTGGGTGAAGCTGGTTCTGATAATCACCCAGAAAAGAAGTGGACTGCTGCTAAGATGAAGCAAATGCTGGATCAGAAGATTCTCATAGTGATTCGCCCTCAGGTGCAAGAAGGTTTCAGGTTTCAGGAAGGTTTTGTTTAGAAAAGCAAACAGTGGTTATGAACAAACCCCGTAAGGTATTTGGACTTCACCACTCATGCACCGTCCCAGAAATCGAACAGATATGCTGCAGGAAGCTGCCCCCTTCTGGTGGTAGCAGGTGTTTGCTTCCTGTAAGGAATTCCTCTAGAATTCATCAACATCTCTGGATTTGAGTTTAGAAAAGGTTCATCAGATCTGTTCTTGACATCATCAAATCCTGGCTTTTTATCTGGGGTGTGTAAACTTTAATTCCCAGCCTACGTCTTTACAGACATATTTAGTTTGTGAAGATAAAATGGTGAGACAAACATGAAGGAGTAAACAATGCAACATTTACATCCAATGAAGAAGATGATGATGACGAGCAGACCTTTGTAGACTGGATAAGTGTGACATTGAGGGGGAAGATGCAGAGCATCGTCTTCCTGCTCCTGTAGCTGGTGGGTTACATTCAGCCTCTACAGCTGCAGGTGAAGGTGTGCGCACAGCAGAGCAGGAGCAGAAGTCTAAGCTAGCAGGTCTAGTCATGCAGAGTAAGAGCAGACCTAGTGCAGCAGCCACAGCGTGGTTTCCATGCAAACACAGCCAAGCAGAACACAGCAAACAGAAACAGCAGATCTACTAAAACCTGTGCAGCTGCTTCCTACTTACTTCCAGGTTGCTGTCTAGTGATCCTGCACTGCTGCGTCTCCCACGCTTTCCTGTCCAGAACACGTGACACGACAGATTAGACATGTGTGGATTAAACATGGAGGTGCACGGCTCCCTTCTGTCTGCTGCGGGACATGCTAAAGGTCTACGTCTATCTGGAGCCTGCAGAGGAACCTTAAGATGTCTAAATTTGACATCTCATATC
>NW_015151136.1:198349-199591 GCF_000732505.1 Cyprinodon variegatus
CCAGGACCAATCCCAGGAGTGATCCCAGGACCAATCCCAGGACTGATCCCAGGACCAATCCCAGGACCAATCCCAGGACTGATCCCAGGACCAATCCAAGGAGTGATCCCAGGATTTATCCAAGGATTGAGCTAAGGACTGATCTCCAGACTGATCCCTAGGGTTGAATCCAAAACTGATCTAAGAAATAAACCCAGGACGGATCCCAGGACTTATTCCAGGATTGATCTCCAGACTGATCCCATGACTGATCCCAGGAGTAATCCCAGGAAAAATCTCAGGAAAGATCCAAAGACGAACTCAGGGCCAATCTCACACCTGATTCCAACAGTGATCTAAGAAATTACCCCAGGACCAATCCCAGGACTGATCTCAGGACTGATCTCAGGACTGATCTCAGGACTGATCTCAGGACTGATCTCAGGACAGGCTGGTTTTTAGATGAGGTGCCCTCTCAGTGGTCACTCTGACCTCTACTGAACTAAGTATATTTACTGGCAGTCAGATTGTTACATCCACCATTTAAACTTTTTCCAGATGTACTAAGAACCTCAGAAAGACGCCTGCAACTAAAGAATGGGGACTGCTGGACTTTACCTGCATCTGAGAGATCCCGCAAGGAACTGCTGAGCGCGCTCCTCTTCAGACCCTCACTGATGGCATAGCTGTCATCCAGGCTGGCTCGGCTCAGGTTACCGTTTCCAGCCTCAGATTTTAACCCGGAACACTGATACATGCTGGGCCTCACCAAACCCTTCTGCTTTTCCAGTTCAGCTGTGCAGCAGACAGACATGATGCAGGATCAGAGCCTCTGTTATGGAGTGTATTCAAAATGAACAAGAACATGAAGAGAGACCAGAGAAAAGCTCAGCTTACACTCTATGCGGCATTTCTCCATCTCTTGAACTTCAGCAATAGATTCTCGTAAATCATCAGTAAATTTCTTGCGATCCTGAGGATTGGGGGCGTTGAAGTTGATGAGGACCTTGATGTCTGATCCAGGAATTGCGGAAGTCAGGCGAACGCCGTTTGGATAATCTGAGAAGAGAGAAACCATGGCAGCAACTGAGACTGGAATTCAGTTCTATTCAGTTTACTTCCATGCATCCAGCCAGGTAGCCTCCTCTCCTGATCATTAGCAGCCCGCTCCATATCATGAATAGCAGTCCCAAATGAGGCAATTTTAGCTTCTAACGGTGTCACAGCGGCTGAGATCCCCCTTTTAACAACATTCAAATCAAT
>NW_015151136.1:200886-207535 GCF_000732505.1 Cyprinodon variegatus
CAGGTGATGAAGCAGACGGAAAATGTTTTATCATTATCTCCCTTTTATCTTCTCTTTCTTTAATCTTTTCTCCTATTTTTCTGTTTTCCTCTTCTGTTCTATTTATATTGCAGTGTCCATATAATCTGTAATAATCCCTGCATAATTATAATAAAACAATTTATATGCATAAATCAAGAGGAACACTATGGCGATAGCCGTACTGCTCCACTTGTAAAAGTAAAATCTGTTGGGCTCTTTTTGGCATCAAGACAATTATTCTAATTGCCAAATTGCCAGACAGGACAATTTTGTTTTTGTTTTTTTTGTTTAAAAAAAAAAAAAAAATCAAATGCATGGCCTTTCATACTCCCTGTATAATAATCCTGCTATAAAAAAAAACAAACAAAAAACTGTCATATTTGGATGCGCTGTATCCCATCCATTACTTTGGCACCTTCTTCTTCTTCCCTTTATGACTATTTAGGCTTTCTCAACTGTGAGATCAATAAAGTCAATCAATCAATCAATTCTACCCAAAAATGAAGCTATAAGTTGTCATTAAACTGGCAGCATCTCAACATGTTTCAGTGTCTGTGAATATAAATTGGCTTAAACTGTAGCTCAAGGTGGGAGTTTTGTTCCACAGCACATTGAGTTACAGAGAATGGATGGGCTCTTTTTTTCTACATTGCAATAAGAACTCTGCAGAACTAAGGAGGACTCTGGCTTTATATGGAGAACATGTGGAATGACATACTGCAGAACCTTCCTGGTAGTGCTCCTGTCAGAATTAACAGTGAGGACTAATCAGAACCAGCTCACTGCTCAGAAACGTTGCTTGGGCTAAAATAGTCCAACTGTTGGGTCAGCATCTAGTGTAAAACTCAAAATAAATGGTTAATCCTTGCTGCACCGTGTTAGCAGTGGACGGTGGGAATGGTAGACCCCCCAGGTCCAATCACTGCCCCATTGGGCCTCCTTCAGAAATCCCTGAAACCCGCCAGCAACATGAAGTGAACCTTATGGTCTTCAAAGCTAAATATTATGCAGAGATCAAAAGACATTCCGGAACAAATGAAAGATAAAGGAACTAGAGATGCACGATATAATCGGCCCCCTATCGGTATCGGCCTTAAAACTGAATATCGGACATCGGCCACCCCACCGATATTTAACCCGATATTTGATCAGCTTCTGAGTTTCTAAAGTCTAAAAAAACAAAAATACTACTTCTTCTTCTTCCTCAAAAACTTCTTTTTTACAGACTTAAAAACTTCTAAAGACGAGGGAAAAAATATTGATCCATTAAAATATCCCAATATCTTCATATGCTGATATATTGCCATTTAAAAACACCATATCAATCTCTTTTACTAATGAAATATTGCTATATGTCATCGTTATGCTACGAAATCCCCCGAAAATTCACCAAATGTTGCCATATTTTTATATGTTGATATATTGACGCGGTATCGATCTATTTTACTAACAAAATCTCACAAGAATTTGCAAAATATCACGAGAGTTTGTAACAGGACGATGAAATTTCACAAGATTTTGAAAGTAAAATAGATCGATACCGCGTTTTTAAAAATCAATTTGATATCAGCATATGAAAATATATTTGAGTATATTATTTTTCAAAGTGTCAGAAATGGATAACAAAACTGCTATTTTCAATGACTACTTATTTTTGTCCAGCTTTAACATCGGTATCGATATCGGTTATCGGCTACATGAGTTTTAAAATATCGGCATATCGGATATCTGCCAAAATCCCAATATCGTGCATCCCTAAAAGGAACGTAGATCCATTTGATCAAGAATGGGTCATTGAACCATTCTGCTGGAGTCCAGAGAACCACAGAGAGAACCAGGAACCTTTGGACTCAGGTCTGAGTCCAGTGAAGTTAGGGTGAGGAGATAATAGACTGGGGAGAGGAATCTACAACAGCCAACCCTGGAGTCCCTATCTATGATGGGAACATTTTGGGTTCGGGTGTTACACCGGATCTAAAGCCAGAACAGCCAGAACTTCAGGTTGGAGTTTGTGCTTCATGGAAAGGAAATGGTTACAATGTTAAGTTTAGTGGAAGGATAACCTTACCTGGGGAAGAAAAGATAGAGCAAATTATTCTAGACTGATCTCATCCTCAGTGATCCTGGTTAATGGAACCAATGTTTTATACTGCCGACCGTCAGACTAAAACTGATGGAACATTTACAGGAAGTGACATCATCAGCCTGTGGCTCTGAGAACACTCTCAAGCTGTGCAGAACTGGTGTTTTCTTAAAACCAGTTAGGAACCCGTTCCAGCACCAGTACAGGTTAGCTACAGGAAACACCCAGACTGAAACCTCAGAAGGTGGAAGCCTGAATCTATTCTTGTTTTTTCTCTGCTAACAGTGAAAGAAACCAGCTAACCATTCCAAACCACGGAAACCAGCACTGCTGATACTCACACTGGTTCTCAAACAGCAGCAGCTGCATGCCGTAGAGCGAGAAGGACTGCCGAAAGCTGTAAGTCACTGAGTTCTTCTTCTTCTGAAAGATCTTGGTGACCTGAGAACAAAACAGATGCGGTCTGCTGAGACTGGGGTCAAAGCATATCCATCTCCATCTCCTGGCACTGGAAGAGACGTACCACTAGCAGGTCATTGAAGAGGAAGATCTCCCTCTGGTGGACGCCCAGCTTCTGGGGTTTGTTGGGATCTGGTACTTCAAACAGCCTGCAGTAACAGACCAGCCTGCGGTGGGGCAGTGAAAGCACCTTCAAGAAGACAGAAACATCTCAGAGTTAATGCTGGACCTCTGGGCTCATAGGTGTTCATTCATTCTTAACTTTTTCACTTTCTCTTTCCAACCACAGATTTCAGCCAGTATCCCTGGGACTTTATGTGACAGAGCAAACAGGGCTTCCCTCATCGTGGAGGAACCTGAACAGCTGGCTGTGTTTGTGTAAATCCCCCGGAGGACATCACTGGACACTCATTTAGAGGGAGACCCATCAGAGTCTGGGTGGGAAGAGTTCAATAGTAGCACCTTTCAAGGGCCGGGCACAGAGCTGGTGTGGTTGAACAGGTCCATGGTCTCCACGAGGCAGGAGCCAATCACATCACACAGAAGGAAAGAGGTGGGAGGATCTCAGCAGGGTTTAGGTAGTTCTTTTCCATTTGTGCCAATGTTTGGATCCTCTGATCAGTTTATAAAACATCTTCTGTGGAACACCAGGGACTGTGCTGAGAGAAATCTTTCTGATATTCCCAAGGATGTTAGAAAGTCAAAGTCAGACTAACAATAATAAAAGAATTAGGGGGAACCAAAAAACCAAAGGAGGCTCTGATCCTTCCTACTGGATTTGCTAAAGAGGTCACCTGGGAGGGTTAAATGGTCGTTAGGGTCTAGACAGGTTCAACGCTATTTCTGATATTTTGATTTAAAAAAGCTTCCTGGATGGGAAGCAAAACATCTTCAAACCTGGAAACAAAGTCCAGTGGATTGCATGTAAACTTTTTTGGAATGACTATGACCTGGATGAGAGAATCTCCACCAGCATATTTAACAAGCATAAAACTTCTGCTCCTGGAGGTCTGGTGTTCTGCTCCTTTCAGATGTATCTCTGCTTCCACAGGTAAGTTCAGTAATAAGGTAATTTGCAGGTCTCTGAAGGACCCGGCTGCATCCCGAGGACATCATTCAGCCACTTGATTTAGGCCTGGAAGAAGTGACAAATCTAGAACATGCTGGACAGGGACTTCCAAGAACCTTGCAATAGACTCTTGAGAAGTGTGGAGATATACCAATGAAATAACCAGACATCTTTGATATAAATTTCTTCATCCCACAATGATACTCGTCGCTTTGCTCTGTCCGATAAAATCCAGAGAAAATACGCTGAGAGAAATGAGTGGAACAGAACCAATCCACGGTCCAGCAGGACGCTACAAACAGCATAATAGCAATACTTACACAGCCCAAACCTTGGTGTAGGGAGCCGATCTGCAGTTTGGAGAAATTATGAGAAGAAGTTAGAAAATAAATATTTTACCAACCTAAAAAATTATCTACCCAAAAATCATTAACTAGCTTCAACACACATTTACAGACCCCAACAAACATTCACTAACCCAAACAAACATTAACCGACACCAATTAACATTCATCAACCCCAAAAAGATTTACCTACCCCAGCCCCCAACGAACATTCACAAAATCCCCGTTCCCAAAAAATATTCACCAACCACAAAAAATATTTACCAATGCCCGACCCCAACAAACATTCAAACAACAAACCCAAGAAAATATTCCCTAACGCAACCCCAGAAACATTCCACAACCCCAAAAGACTTTCACCAACCCGGAAAATAAAATTTCAACCTTAACAAACACTTATACACCCTTGGAACGAGTTATGACCCAGGCTAAAGTTTATGGATGGCTTCATCCAGCCCATAAGCAGTACGACAGTAGTACCACTATACATGCAAGAACAGGTTGGGGGCAAACTTACTGGTTTTTTCCCAACAATCAGCTTTTCCACCTTCTGGACCTGGGAGACATGATCTTCATTAGTCCTGAGCTCACGTTTACGGATCCGCTCATAGATCCCTACTAGCATCTCTCGGGGTATATCTTCCCCATCGTCAACGCCTGTCAGAGGGTGTATAGAAAGAGAAAGAGGTTATGGATTTCCACATATTCTGTAATGTAAATAACTCATGAATTTACATTCATCCTTTTATTTGGTTCTGCTCCAAACTGCCAACTGTTGGATAGCATGCCTCTCCTTTCATTCTGCTGGGAGACTTTAACATCTATGTGGGTAATGACAGTGACACCTGGAAGGCTGTGATCAGGAGGAGCAGACCCCCATCTCAGAACCCTAGCACTCTTTGATTAGTAGACTTTTGTGCAAGACATGGATTGTATAAAATGAACACCATGTTCAAGCATCAGGATGTGCACTGATGCCTTAGGCAAAAGGACACCTAGGCCTGGAGGTTGATGATCCAATTTGTAGTCCTATCTTCCAACCTTCAGCAGTATATCTTGGACACTCGGGTGAAAAGAGAGAACAAGCTTTCCACTGATCACCACCTGGTGGTGAGTTAAAGGAGAAGGAAGCTGGACAGACTCAGCACAACCAAGTGAGTTATCTGGAATTAGCTGGAAAAGTGTCCCCTGGAACCCTGTCTGGCTGAACCCTCATTAAGGGACATGTTCAACTCCCACCTCCAGTAGATCCTTGCTCAAATTCCACAGTAGGCTTGGATAATAGACTCTGAGTGGAGAATGTTCTCTGCCTTAATTGTCGATGCGGCTGATAGTAGCTGTAGCTGTAAGGTCTGTGATACCTGTAACTGTGGCCATCCCCCGAAACCACCTAACCGAGTGGTGGACACCCAAAATCAGGGATCCTAACCAGCCTGGTTGGCTTTTGGGACTTCTAAGGCAACAAGTGGGTACAATGCAGTCAAGCATGGTACTGTCCAGGTAATTGCAGAGGCATAAACATGGGCTAGGGAGGAGTTTGAAGAGGCCATGGAGAAGGACAATTGGTTGGCCTAAAAGTGATTCTGGCATCTTGCTCCTTCAGAGAGGAAACCAGAGCTTTGTTAAAATGGCTTTTCATGGGGTTCTGACCGTAAATGAGGAAATTGTTGGAGAGAGGAAGGAATACTTTTAAGATCTCCATAAACCAGCTGATGTTCCTTCCTTATCAGAAGAAGAGACATGGCTTCAGGGGCAGATGAGAGCTCACTTAAGTACTTCAGAGCTCGCAATCTTGCCGAGCTGTCATTGCTGACACAACTTTTCAGCACTGCTTGGTATTTGAGGGCAATGCCCCAGGACTGCCAGACTGGGGTAGGGGTTTGGCTCCATATAAAGGGGGACCAAAGGTTGTGTTAGATGAGAAACCTTTCAGCTTCTCCAGGAAGGCCTATGCCAGTGTTCTGGAGCTAAGTGGATCACTGGACTAGCTTTACGCCCTCTGAAAGGTGCTTGATGGTTTCATTAACAACAACAAGAATAAGATCAGAGTGTTTGGAGTGGGGTATGGGGAGTGTTGGACTTGTTGTTAGAGCTGTACTGTAGAGGCTGCAAGAACCCAGTTTGATTCCCACAGACTGCCACTCTGGGTCCCTGAGCAAGATCCTTAACCCCACAGCACAGTGGCATCCCACTGTTCCCAAAGGGGATGGCTAGATGCAGAGGTAAATTTTTGCAATGTGAGATAAATTCATTTCAGTTATTAACATTACTATGAAGTGGCTCATCAGATATTGCTTTACAGTGTGATGTGGCACTCTCTTAGAAACAGGATGAGGATGTACGTAATCAGGGAGAGGCTTAGTGTAGAGCTGCTCCTCCTCCACATCAAGGAGTGAGCTTAGGTGGCTCGGACATGCCTTCCTGGACATGCTGGAGGAATATGTCTCTCAGCTGGCCTGGGTACGACTCTGGCTTCCAACACCAAATCTGAAGGAGATGTTGGGGATTAAGGAAATTGGGGAGTCTCTGCTAAAGCTGCTTTCCCAACCTGGTGCCTGATAAGTTGAGTATGAGTATCAACACAAAGGTTTTGGGCTTTAATGTGACAAAAGAATAGCCTGGGTGCCAGTCCGAACTTAGTCCCGCCCACAAGGTTTGAGTTCGGGGAAGTTC
>NW_015151136.1:207940-209680 GCF_000732505.1 Cyprinodon variegatus
TACGCCACGCACTCCGTTGCTCTTATTGGTTGTAGGTCTATCCAATTGAGTGCAGAGGCATTTTTTTTCCTGGTTCGTTTGAAACACGCCCCATAATCACAGCTCTATGGAGCAGCATCAGACTCATATTCTGACTAGAATTGAGTCGGACTACGTCAGGCTAACAAAAGAAACCATCAAAGTCCAAATTATGGCTGGAGGAGCTGATGCCACTGAGGTCAGACCCTGATTCTGTGACTGTTAGCTGGAAGCTAAAGAGAGGAAAACACCTCTAAGATTCTTAACAAAGTCCTCCAGCTTCATCTTCCTCTCGGGCTTCACATTGGGGCTGTACATATCAGTGTTGAGGAGGATGATGGCAAAAGCCAGAATGAAGATGGTGTCTGGGTTCCTGAACTGACGGACCACTCCAGGATTGCAGATGCAGTAGCGCTGGCTGGACAGAAATAGAGAGAAAGAGAGATGTTATTCTGCATATGGACCCAGTCAAAAGTTACTGTTCCTCAGTAATAGTAAATACACTGGAGTATAACTTCAGGTTTTCCATCCATGCCAGACTGACGGTCTGCTAGACATTTCTCACCTGTAGGCCTCAATCAGGCGCTCCACCTTCTGAGCTTCTCCCTGAACTCTGATATGCGCCTGGAATCTCCGCAGCCCTTCGTCCAGCTCCATTCCAGAGAAGTCCATCTCATCCACTACACAGCTGGAGGCACATACAGAGAAAAGGGTCAGTGATGACTTTCATCTTCAAACTTCATGCTGCCATTGCGCCTTAAGTCACACTTAACCTTTCAGACCATATGCAGTGTGCAAGACACAGTGAAGGAAACTCCTTCAGAACCAGTGGGGTGCTTAGAGATACAAAAAGCTCCGTCTTCTAGGTCAGGACTCATGCTTAGCATCCTGAGGCTGTAGCTATACCAATGATTTCACCTTTTCCTTTATAGAGTCCACTACTCTGGTACCACAACTTTACTCCAATTCATTTAGTTGTTTTTGTTCACTTGACCTACGCATGTGTCTGTGTGGCTCTGAAGGGATGGTAAACTGAAGCAATGGGCCATATTGAGCCCTTGGGCCCTGAGTCACATACACACATGCTCTAGATCAGGTATGTCCAAAGTTGATCCTGAAGGGCCACCGTCCTGCAGGTTTCCTGCTTCAGCACACCCGATCCTGATTCTTGCACCTCAGCAAAAGCCTGTTAAAAACCTGCAGGACAGCGGCCCAAGAGCGCCGACTTTGATCAGGTAGCTCAGACAGGAAGAGAGTTAGCAAAGCACAGGAATTTAGTCAGCAAAGTGCAGGAAGTGAGTCGGCAAAGGGCAGGAAGTGAGGTCAGTAGAGCACAGGAAGTGAGGTCAGCAAGGTGCAGGAAGTGAGGTCAGCAAAATGCAGGAACGATAACAGCGGGTCAAGAGGTTCTGGTCGGTAATGTCGGGTCAGGAGGTTCTGGTTGGTAACGGCGGGCCAGGAGGTTCTGGTTGGTAATGTCGGGTCAGGAGGTTCTGGTTGGTAACAGCGGGTCAGGAGGTTCTGGTTGGTAATGGCGGGTCACGAGGTTCTGGTTGGTAACGGCGGGTCAGGAGGTTCTGGTTGGTAATGGCGGATCAGGAGGTTCTGGTTGGTAATGGCGGGTCACGAGGTTCTGGTTGGTAACGGCGGGTCAGGAGGTTCTGGTCGGTAATGTCGGGTCAGGAGGTTCTGGTTGGTAACGGCGGGTCAGGAGGTTCTGGT
>NW_015151136.1:211470-213721 GCF_000732505.1 Cyprinodon variegatus
GTTGTTCAGCATGGGGGTGAGTAGAAAATGAAGGCTAATCATGTTTTGGGTGTACTATTCCTTTAAGCATATGATAGACAGCCTCTAACCCTTCTAAAAAGCTGGAAAGACAATGAGATGTTTTTAACTGGAGGTCCAGGCCAGGTGTCCAAAGTGGCCATTTTGGCTCAGTTGGCTTCTTTAGCAGTTTTCATGGAGAACCATTTATTTTTCATTTCTACATCAATAATGATGATGTGGGGAGTTATAACCAAAAGTTTTGGAAAAGTATTGGAAAATTCAACTCCTCAGCCACCAAACCACATACAGTGCCTTGCTAAAGTATTCTCCCCCCCCTCCCCCTTGAACTTTTCGACCTTTTGCCACCTTTCAGGCTTCAAACATAAAGATTGAAGAATAACCAACCAGTGGGACACAATCATGAAATAGAACTAAATTTACTGGATATTTGAAAAAAAATTTTAACAAATAAAAATACTGAAATATTTGCAGTGTAGACTTTGTGAAGGCAAAATTGTGCGTTCAACTTATCTCTTTCTTTTAAAGCAAGCAGTATATTTGTTGAAGGTCACAAGGGTGTAAGATGACCTTGCAGAAATTTAGCAGAGTTTCTTAACAGGAAAAATATCTGTGCAGAAGCTGGGAACGGTTAGTTTGAGACACAGCAGACTGCAAGGAACAAAGCTTCCTTTTAATTTAGACACTTGCAACTTCTTCCTCCCCCTTGATTTAATACTCTCTGGCGCCACCTTCTGCTGTGATTCCAGCCGCAGGTCCTTTGGGGTTTGTCTCTATCAGAGTTCTTCCTGCAATCAGCTGGAGCTCAGTGAAGTTGGATGCCCAGCGTTTGCGAAGAGCAGTTTTCAGGTCTGGACTTTGACTAGGCCATTGTAACACCTGGATGTGTTTCTGTATGAGACGTTCCATTCTAGATGCTGCTTCATGTTTTGGATCAAGATAAATCTCTGTCCCATTCTCAGGTCTGCAGACTACACAGGATCTTCCCATCAGTTTGAACCATCATCCCTGCTCAAGTGATGAACTGTGTTGCTTTGTTGCCATAATTAGGACGTTGGTTCCATCTGAGCAGAGCTCCTTCCTCCACATGTTTGCTGTGTCTTCCAGGAGGCTGGTAGGAAACTTTAAACCTTTTTATGGATATCTTTCAGAAAGAGCTTTCTTCCATAAAGATCGGATGTTTGCAGCATAGACTGATTGCTGTCCCATGGACAGAGTCTCTATCTTCAGCTGTAGATCTCTGAAGTTCATCCAGAGGGATCATGATCCTCTGGGCTGCATCTCTGATCAGTCTGAAGGTTCAGAGGAACAGCGGGTCTTTATAGATTCCCAGTGGTTTGATTCTACCTCCATTCCAGTATCATCTCTGCTCAGAGCTCCTTGGGATGTTTAAAGCTGGGAAATCTATTTCAATTCAATTCAATTATACTTTATTAATCCCTGAAGGGGAATTCAGTTCGGGTTCAGCCTGTCCAACAAGACAAACAAACACAGAAAGACATTACAAAGATATTATAAATGGGCAGACAGGGTGTCCGAGGCCTTGCTGACATAAAAGGTGCTGGCCTTACAGTAAGAAAAACAAAAGAAAGGATCACAATAAGTCAGGGGAGGAAAAAAAAATCATGTTTCACCCTTTATCCTCAGCAGGATACAGTTTGAGACAGCAAAAAAAAAAAACTACAGCACATCAGCAAATACAGATGCAACATGAGATCTTGCAGGTGGGATGAAAAATGAGAGGGATGAGAGGTGAATCATATCTGAGCATCAGTGTGTTTGCAAAGTAAGTCCATGAAGCCTTGGGTCAATGTCGTCTACAGATGTTACAGTTCTGCAGATAGCTCTGCAGATCCCATCATCCATGCCGGTCAGCCTGACAACGGCCAAAACAGCCCCGACATCTTCCCAATGCACGATATGCCAGGTATGCACCAACTCCAAACAGTAGAAATCCTGTTATTAAACATCTAAATATGTATGCATCTTCTACGCCATCCACAGACATCAACGTCAGGCACACAATCCTCCACATCTTATTTAAAACGTTGAAAATATCCAATAAATTTCATTCCATTTCATGATTCTGTCGCATTTGTTGATTCTTCACAAAAAATACAATTTTATATTTTTATGTTCGAAGCCTGAAATGTGGCAAAAGGATGAAACAATAGCTACGTTTATTTACATGGACACAAATAATCGGATTGAAGGCCTGATCAGATCAAAAATG
>NW_015151136.1:213999-216739 GCF_000732505.1 Cyprinodon variegatus
AAAATGGATGGATGGATGGATGGATGGATGGATGGATGGATGGATGGATGGATGGATGGATGGATGGATGGATGGATGGATGGATGGATGGATTGATGGATGAAACAAAGACTGAAAAATATAAAGGGGTCTGAATACTTTGCGTACCCACTGTATACAGAGCCTTGCCACTGTACCTTGGTGAGTGTGGTTGATTTTAGCAAATAATAAAAGAATCTAATGTCAGAGGCAATAGAAACTGGATCCAGGTGTGCAACATTAGCGGTTAGCTTGTTGGTCTCTAAAGGCTACGTCTGGCTGCTGATTTTTTCTGTTAATATAGAGATTATTTTCAACCCAGTATAATAGCATTTAAAACATAGTTTTCATGGAGAGAGATATATTTCTAAAATTGGTTTGTGGCTCAGTGGTTTAATCTCTCTCTGTTTATTAGCTTGTTTCTCAGCAATGCTTCAATTTAATTTGAGATTTATTTAGTGCTGGTTTCATGTGGCTGTGGAGACAGAAGCGTTGCTCATCAGTTGCTATTGGACCATGTATTTAGGTTTTTAAATCTTTTATTTCATCGGCTATAACATGAGTGGGTTTTTTGCACATTTAAAAAATGTCTGTGCTGCTTGTATCCTAGATCCTACAGTTTAATCTACTATGCCACATTGCTATGTTCTTTGTCAGTGATGCTAACTTCATCACTGTTGAGTAATTATGACAAAGTAACTTAAAAGATAACCGTGGATTACCTTAGAAAGTGTGAGTAGGCAATTTCCCAAATACCCCTAAAAATGCTACATGGGGCTTAAAGGGTTAAAGCCGCCTCATCTAATGTATCACCTTAACATAGTGGACATAAAAACAAAATAAAAGGCAAGAAGCCTGAGGACTGCTGGTTCTATATAACGCCCCCTACTGGTATTCTAGCAGCATGCAGCTCTTTGAAGGCTCTTCCTTCCTGTTGCTGTGGGAACCCTGAGGAAATCTATTGAATGGTGTTAGAAGGCTAACAAGCTTCTGAGTGGTGCGCTAAATAAACCAACAGAGTGCTGCTGATCTTGCCCTAAATCAGATTCAGTAATTGCTGCTGATCGTATCTATTTTGTTTCTATTTGGACACTGAAGCAGAGGAATCAGATTGGAGCAGATCCTCCACAAAGGGTGAACATAAACAGGTGTGTTTAGTAAACCATTTTCATTGGGGTGCTGCACCTACTTGTTGAAGAGATTCAGGCCGATACGATAGTGTCTTTTACGGATGATGTCATTGCTGAAGGCAGGGGAGTCCCAGCTGTTCCGGGTCTCCTTGTGGTACGTCTGCTTGCTGAGTGTCTGCTCCCTCAGGCTGTCCCTGGACGACGACTCGGAGCTGCAGTTGATGGTATCGTTGGAGTTGGACGTGCTGTTTATGCTGTCATTGTCGCCATCAGAGAAATCAGACTCAGACTTGCTGTGGCGGTTGGCTGTGCCGTTGATAGCCAGGTGAGCCTCGAGCTGTCGGGGCCAGTGCCGGGAGACATCGTCTTCCCTGGAGGGGTCCCTGGGAGGTGGGCCGTGGCCGGCGTGTTTGGGGCTGACCTGCTGGTTTCCGGGGCTCCGATCATAGACGCTCTGCCTCTTCAAAGAGCTGCGGTCTGAGCGATCGCTCAGTTCCACCGAGCTGTCGCTGGGAGGCTCTATGGTCAGTAGGGGCAGGTGGTCGACGCGCTGATGCTGCTCTTGGCGTTCCAGAGAGGGTGTGCTGCGACAGCTGGTGTCTGTGTCCCCTTTGCCATCCTTGTGAGCCAATGACCAGTAGTCCTGTGGGGAGCTGGGGGAGCGCTGCCGCAGGTCGGACTCTGCACTGGAGGGTCTGCCTACGGACCGAGACATGGGTAGAGGGGGGGACAGTTCTTCTTCATCAATGTAGAGGGTGACGTCGCTATAGGACGCTGTCATCTCGTCTAGTTTACGTTGGTCTGGAGATGGGACTTGGCCACTGAATTCTCTGCCTCTTCCTTGCTCCAGTGGCCTGTCTTCTCCATGCAGGCTGCGGCAGTTCAGTGCATCATCGATGGACTCTGCCAGAGACTTGACCTGCCTGGAGAAGGCATCCTCCAGCTCTGTGATGGCGTCTGTGAAGTCGCTCTGTGCTCTTGGTGCCGTCGTTTGGATGCCTCTTTCTCCGCCACGTTCAGATTGAACCAGGGCACCTATTTTAGTGCCATCATCTGATAAAGAGACCTGCTTTCCCTCGAAGTAGGAGCTGTGGACTTTTTCGGGTCCTTCAAAGGACAGCTGCATTCTCATGTTGGACAGAACAATCCGCCTGGACATCCGATTTTCAGACATGGAACTCCTGAGACGCTCAAAGTTCTTATTCATCTGGTACTGGCGGAAGGCAGTCTGGATGGTGCGTGCCGCATGTCTGGTTATGAAACGCCCACCATATTTGCGTTCTAGCATCTCCACCTGCAAAGACAAAAAAGGAAATTGATTGGTTGGCTGTATCCCCTATAATCCAGTTCTAAGCAAACAGCCGAGGGAAGAAATTCCAGCATCAAGAAGCTCCCGTCTCCATCTGAATCAAAGTCCAAACTAACCCTTTAATCTTGATCCTTCAATAGCTCACTGAATCGGAGCAACAGCAGTTTTATCATAGTTTTTAAAACATTTTCATAGATTTTTTTTTGTTTTGTTTTGTTTAACCTTACCTGACTTAATAAAAGGTTATGGCCAGTGATTACTTTGACGCTTCCAGTAAATGTTG
>NW_015151136.1:217151-220888 GCF_000732505.1 Cyprinodon variegatus
GTCCAATCAGATTCTAATAACGGTAGCATTTAGGACGTCAGCAGGAATCTGACCGTCCAATCAGATTCTAATAACGGTAGCATTTAGGACGTCAGCAGGAATCTGACCGTCCAATCACAGACCAGATTCATAGGCGCATTAGATGTTTGTAAAGTGACCTTCTCAGGAGTGACAGCCGTGACAGCCAATCACGGAAGAAAAGATGGAGGGCCAATCAGCAACTTGTGGCCGGGCTAAACTCAGAGAAGCGGGATTCAGCTTGAGCTGCGGTTTTCCGCTCGGTCCTAGTGCTCGACACACTCGTGCACTGTACTCAGGCCCGGTCGCACCACAACCAGGCCTAAGGCAGCTGTTGCTGGGAATTCGGCATGTGGGTGTCTGAGCTGTTTTTTTTTGTGTTTTTTTTTTCTTTTTCTTTCTTGCTTGTAATAAAAAGGGGCTCAAACTACTGGATTGTAATTTGTTATTCTGTAATGTCTAAAGCTTCCAGGTTGGTCTCTCACCTGTTTGTCCTGCAGGTCTGATGACAGCTCATAGCTCTCTGACAGTGAGCGCGAGCGCTTGATGGCCTCCTCCTCTGCCTGCTTGCGGAGGATGGATTGGGAATGCGGAAGCTTTGATCGGCGGGGTCGCAGTTGGCTTGGCAGAAAGATGTGTCCGTAGAACTGGCTGTCCAGCTGGTCCAGGCCGAGGCCTGAGCCGTGGGTCACTGGCCTGCAACCATAGCTGCCACTGGGATCCACAGAGACGCCCACCGCACTGTCAGGAGCATCACCTTCCACACTGTGACACACAAACACATTCAGATCAGACGAGTTCCTGGCTCTGTGTGTCAGCCACAAACATGTGACCTATGGAAAGTGGACTTTGGTCCTGCTGCCACCGTCTAAATGCAAGGAGGGAATTTATAGCAGCAGTCTGGGTGCTGCAGATCATCTGCTCTGTGCATGCAGATTAAGCCCTGAACTTCAAAGCAAAGCGAGGAAGTGAAGAGCCACATAAAGTTCTACAAAACACTTTCGTCACAATGTGACTCATCCTGAAAGTAAAGAGATCCTGGACCTCCAAACAGCTAATAACGCCAGCAAGAGGGAATCCTGCAATCAGCTGGTTTCCCATAGATAGAAGTCACTTTGTGGCTGGATGATCTGATTGATCTGGAGCCATAAAGTGACCCAAGATGATGATGAAATAAAATGAACAGAAATGACCTCAGCAGCCGATCAGCAACAGCCTAAAGCAAACTGCAGAGATTAACCATAGATTTCCTCCCTCCACACACTGATGAAGCTTCATGAGCAAACAGAGAGCTTTATTTCTGAAAGTAGGCAGACAGGAAATGGGAATAGAGGAAGGAGGAAGCATTCCAAATCCTCAAGTCAGCAGCCTACTGGTGGTGGTCTGCATTCAGTTCCACTGGGTGGAACAGTGGTCTGTATTCGATTCCACTGTATAAAAAGCAGTCTTCAGTCAGTTCCTCTGGGCGGAACAGCGGACTGCAGTCAGTTTAACTGGGCCATGTAGCTAACCATGTAGCAGGGTGGGGTGTATTTGTCTCTATGGTCATCTGACCCTGGATCAGACTGTGGGAGTGGGGCAAACTCAGAACCTCAGACTTCCAAGCTCTATGCCCTAACAAATAGGCTGCCACTCTTAGTTTCCCTAACAGCAAAGCCAGAAAACCTCTTCTTTTTGAAACTTTGTATCGTCCACCAGGTCCTTACTCTGAATTTTTAGATGAGTTTTCAGAGTTCCTTTCTGATTTGGTATTAAATACTGACAGGATCATCATAGTGGGAGATTTTAACATCCATGCTTAAGAGCAGCCTTTAATGCTATCATTTTGGCTTTGTTCAAAATGTGAATAGTCCCACACATTCTCATCTTCATACTTTGGATCTTGTGCTGACATACAGCATAGAATGTGAAGAAACAATAGTATTTCCTCACAACCCTGTCCTCTCTGACCACTTTTTACTAACCTTCAGGATTACATTAACAGAGTTCTCCTCCCCCAAAAGAAGGTTTCTCTCTCCTCTGTCGCTGACCAGTGCAGCAGAGGGCAAAACCTTAGCTTATTCCCCTTCACAGGTTGATGATTTTGTTGATGGGGTTGCTAGTTCTCTGCGTACTGCCTTAGACAACGCAGCTCCTTTGAAAATGAAAAACTTTAAAAATAGTAAGCTGGCTCCTTCGTTTAATGCAGAGCTGCGCACTTTGAAGCAAAATGCTAGGAAACTAGAGAGAAAATGGCACTCTGGAAGCCTACAGGAATCTAAAAAATAGTTAACTGATGTATAAGAGGACCCTTTGTAAAACAAGAGCAGCTTATTTCTCCTTATTAACAGAGGAGAATAGGAATGATCCTAGATATCTTTTTAACTCACTCAGAGCCATAGCTTACCATACCAAACCAACTTTATTTATGAAGCACTTTATACACCAGACAAGACCAAAGTGCTGTACACAATCATAACATTCAATGCAATTATAAAAATAGAAAAGATCGAGTATGAAATACATATTAGTATACAAACAGAATAAAACAGTGAAACCTCTCAAATTGTGCCAAAAGCCAAGGAAAAAAAGATGAGTCTTAAGAAGGGACTTAAAAATAGCAAGAGAAGAGGCCTGTCTTCTGCTCAAAGGCAGATCGTTCCATAGCTTAGGAGCTGCCATAGAAAAAGCACGGTCCTCTCTGAGCTGCATTTTGTCTTTGGGACTCTCAGAAGCAACTGATCAGCTGACCTGAGGGAACGGTAGGGTGTGTAAGAATGTAACAGTTCAGACATATAAGAAGGGGTAAGGCCATTCAGAGTTTTAAAAACAAATAAAAGAATTTTAAAATGAAAACTAAAATGTACTGGCAGCCAGTGTACGGAAGCTAAAACAGGGGAAATTTGGTCGAATTTTCGTAGCTTAGTCGAACCGTCCATTCCACCTGCTCTTAGCAGGAATGATTGTATGGGATTCTTTATAAATATGATTGATCTTATTAAAAATAAGAGCATGAGCATTCCTCTATCCGTGATTGGTTTGTCTCTGGAAGGTGGGGCAGCATCTGAGGTAGTCATGGAATCTGAACCGCTTTGATCCAGTTAAACTTTCAAAGTTAGCAAAACTATTGTCTTCATCTAAGCCTTCTATCTATCTGATCGATTTCGGTTTGTTTACGTTAATGATAAATCTTCCTCATCGTCACATGCAGCTCTGCTAATTACTTTCTTTTTCTCTTGTCATTTTTTTTCTGGCTCAGTTGTTTTTTCAACTTACTGTTTTATTTTCAGGCACTAAGTTCTGTTTTCTTTTCAGAAACCTTCACTTTCTTGGATTACCCTTCAATCAGCCTCCCTGGTACTGCTCACCTGTGTCTTGTTGTTGATTCCCTTACCTCTTTAAACCTCTCCCTCTGCAGCCTTCGTTGCCAGTTCATCTTTGTCACTTGTGTCAAGCGTTCAATAGGTATTTGTTTGTTGTAGGTATTTTGCTCTACCCCCTTTTGACGAGCCTCTACATATGTGGATTTTTTGCCAGTCGCTCCAGCTAATTGTGCTGACTAGCATTCGAGTCCTCTTTTGGTTGCCCCATGAGACCCATGCTCTGTGGAGTACCACAGGGATCAGTTCTAGGAGTTCTCTTCAGTAGCAACCTTGGTAACTTAGCAGCTCTCTTTAATATATATATATATATATATATATATATATATATATATATATATATATATATATATATATATA
>NW_015151136.1:223988-226282 GCF_000732505.1 Cyprinodon variegatus
AGGCAACAATGATGGCTACAGGCAACCATGACGGCTACAGGCAACAATGACGGCTACAGGCAACAATGACGGCTACAGGCAACAATGATGGCTACAGGCAACAAAATTGATCACAGAACAAACATTGACCTTCCCTTGTACTTTTCTATAACATCCTGACTTGATGGTGGTTAAATATTCATAATACTTAGATCCTAATATGTGTTTCCCAATTAGCCATTTTTTTTGTCTAATCAACTAACAGAAGGATGGACACTGGCCAGTGCAAATCCTGCATATGACACAGGGAGATTTAGTTCTTCAGTAAACACAAGTTCTGTCTCCGAGGTATCCTCAGTTCGTATCAGTGCAGCAGCGTAGTTCATGGCCTGATCAGCCAACGATCAGCAGTACGTGACCCCCAAGCCTTTTGTAAAAGAGATGAGGTTTGATGATCCAGTGGAAGACTGTGGATTGGTGTTTGATCCACTGCTGCTTGCAGGGGGTCAGAGGTTCAGGAGTTCAGAGAGTGAGCAGCTCCATCAAATATGACTGAGAGGCATCAGAGAAGGTATACAAGCCTTCACCTGTCATTCTCTGTCCTTAATAACGCTCAGTAAGGACACCCTTCAGGGGTCTAAAGAAATGGAATCCAGCCATAAAAGATCTCAGAGGAAAGATGACCAGAACTTACCTGCTCTTTTCAGAATGTCTAGAGAAAAGTCTAAAGCTTCATTCGGTTCGTTCCTAAATCCAGGCATGAGTCCAAACACAGGCTAATGGCAGGACTCCTGTCCTGCGCACTCATAGACCTCCAGAGAAGCCTGTTCTGATTGGTGAGACTAATGGCTGCCAACACTAGCCCCGCCCCTTTTCTCCAATAGAAACACACTGGTCCTCTGTGTAAATCCCCAGGCATTGTGGGTGTTGGTGTCTACAGTATTTTTTTTAACTCTGTCAAGTGGAGCAGTGAGGCTGAGTGAAGGAAATGCTGGGCTGGCTGTGTGCGCCTGTCTGTCAGGAGGACCCAGCAGCAAACTGGTGTGACCGGCTTGATTGTCCGATCTGATCTGGGATTGCATTTCCTTTACACAACCTCTGGAAGGAAACTAAGATGTTTTGCTGACCTTCCACCAAAAGCGTTTTCCCTGCTGCCATCAGACTGTTGAAACTCAAGTCTCTGAATCACACTTGAAAACATCATATTTGCAACATGGCTGATTTCTGCATTATCCCTTTAAATAAAACAAAACTCAGTCTTTCTACTTTATTTTGCATCACATTTATGTTTTTGCACTGAACTGAACCTTTCACTGCTGCGCTTTATAAATAGAAATTTCACTTTTGGAAGCTGCTCATTCACTGCTGTAAGCTGTATTCAATGTAATGTCATCTTGTATACGCAGAGTATATGCAATAAAGTTTACTAAGTCTCTATATTTAACCGTTGCAGTTGTCACATCAGGATGACCGTCATTCATTTGAGACTAGATAGGCCTCAGGAGGGGAGAAACATGCCGTTACATAACTGGCTTTAAAATGAGCTACCAGCTGACCCCTAGATTCTGTGTTACCCAACATCCAAGGAAACCCCACAGATGGTCAGCTGTGGAACTTCTGGTGTCTGCCTGCATTTTATTCACAGAATATAAACACTATATTAGGGCAATAAATCAAATATACTCCATGTATCTCAAGTTTTCCCACGCACAACAGTTAAAATGGCTCTATCAAAAACATCGAGTACAAATTTGCATGACAACATTAAGCTGTCTGCGTCTATTTCACTGAGAGTTTTATTTTTCTCACAAACTTTGAATTCATCATAAACCCCTCCTGCAAACAGGATTATTTTCACAGACACTACACTAACCAGCAAACTAAATGTGGCAACAGCAGGTGTTTCAGCTGAGTGATATATGGCAGCGGTTTGGATTTCATGCTGAGGACGTTGAACAAAAGGTGCTATTTGTAAAATGTGCCATAAAACCATTGCTGCAAAGGGAAGCAGTAAGAATTTATTCCAGGGTCTAAAAAGTAATGAACTGAATGAAGAATTTTGTAAACTCTGCATCTCAGCGCACACACACACACACACACACCAATTAAAACTCTAAGTCAATCAGCTGTGAAGCTGATGGCGTTGAAGAAGCCATCCCATATGAGAGAAACAGGAAGAGATGGAGGGAAATCACAGATGCTATTTATGTTGTTATTTAAATGTTTTAATACCTGGGATGATGTGAGGTTTTACAGGCATTTTCTAAACTTGGCAATGTTCTCAATTTTACAACTTTTTTGGTTCTTTAAATTCC
>NW_015151136.1:227572-231273 GCF_000732505.1 Cyprinodon variegatus
TCATCCTGTGCTCAGCTTGTTTTCTTCCTTTGTTCATCCTGTGCTCAGCCTGTTTTCATTATTGTATTCAGTCTGTTTTAATCCTTTGTTCAGCCTGTTTTCATCCTGTGTGTTTAAAACCTCCTCTGGCTGAGGTTTTAAAAGCTATAGTTTGCCAGTTAATGTCGTGTTTTTATCCTTGGATGCAGTAATTGTGAAGCCTGCTAGAGCAGACAGAGGAGCTAATCCAGCTCTGCTAACCAAAATCTAACCGCTGAACAGAGGGCCCCCAATTGCTGTTCGCTGAAGGAGCCGTTTGAAGCCACTAGAAGCCGCCTGACCCATGACCACCCCTGCCTGCTCCAGCGACCTCATGCTGAATACGCTGTAGAGGGCACATCGTGAGTTAACACTTTCTGTCTTCAGCTGGACCCATCCGGACCAGACCCCCTGGGACCAGCTAAGCTAACCCTTTTCTCTTTCAGCCCCATCATTGTTTAATGCATTACTGAGTCATTAGTCGTTCTTCACTGGGAAACTGAATGAAACTTTACTGTTTTGACTGCAGTTAACATCTCTGCATCAGGATTTATTAACATTTTATCTGCTACTATTTTTAAAGGACACTTTCAATGCATTAAGCTTAAACTTCAAGCATCCTTCAGACTTTGAACGGACTTTCAAACCCCTTTTCCCCTTTTATTTCTTTATTTTAGCTTATTTTCCGTTATGTTTAGTGTCTACATAGGTATTATATAATATTCTGTGATTCTAGCTAATAAAGGTACCATTATATTTCCTTTTTTTATTATTATTATTTTTTAATTTTTATTTTATTTTATTGTTTTACCATTATATTTCCATCTCTTTTGTTTATTTATACGCAGTGAATGATTTATCACTCAGGCTGGATTCACTCTATCAGTAACATCTGAATGAGCAAAGACACATTTATTTGTTTGGTGATTAATAACTCTGCTGATAGCCATAGTCTAAATAACTAAATTAGTGAAATAGAACTGATTTATAACAGCCGGATTCAGGAGTCCAACCTTTTAGGCAAGAGGCTAAAAAAAAACTAAAATTACAGTATAAACAATATATATATATATATATATATGTATACAAGTAGTCTCTGCTTACATGACCGCTCAGGAAACCCTTTCTCCAAACGACTCAGGTGGAAAACTATCGGCCGGTCTCTCTATAACTATTTCTTCATTGACAGGGCAGTCTTTAAGCAGTCTTAAGTATCCATCTTATAGTTTGCAATATACACCACCATGCTGAGCCAGATTATTCGATGATATGGTTTCTCATACCACTGTTATGCTGATGACACCCAGCTCTCATTTCTACCTGATGACAACAGAGTCTCAGGACTCATCTCAGACTGTCTTTCCAACATCAATATGGCTGAAAGACCATCATCTCCATTTGAATCTCTCAAAACCTGAACTGTTTGTTTTCCAAACCACAATATCCAGAAATGATCCGATTCTGTTCTCCTGGACTGGCCTGGATCCATTACCATCAGTTTGGCTCTCCAGAAGAACAACACATTTAAAGCTGAGGAAACCAAGCTTCTTCCTGAAGGTTGGAAGTTATTAAGATCAATTGGATCTGAGCTGCTTAAAAAGCTCCATCCCTATTGGCTGAAATCTTTTTCCAAAATTCAGAACTGCTGATGGCTTTTAGATCTGGAGAATGATCCGATACTTCAGAGCTTAAAGCTGTGCAATCTACCCAGCCTAAAGATCCTACCCCCAGGACAAACACAGATGTGGCCTCTGGGTTGGATGTAGATCCTAAAGGATCAAATAGGTCTGCTGCGATGGGGCCTGGGCCAGAACCTTCAGCTCAGCATCAGGGAACAAACCTGGGTTCTACTGGCTGTTCTGCATGCTGGAAGAGGAGGGATTTAACAAAGGAACGTCTGGAACAAGAGCTGCAACCATCCAGTGTCCCCAATACAGACCAGCCTAATCGGAGAGCTACTACTGCAGCTGTTTAAGGATCGATAGAGATTTATCCATCGGCTCTTCTGAGATCAGCAAAAAAGAGTCAGGATGCAGGAGCAGCAGCAGCAAACCGCCACCCCCTCCACCGAATGGAAACGCAGCTTGGAGGCTTAAAGGACAATCTCCAAAACATCAGCTGCCATGACATCAGCATGCAGGACGGGGTGGGGGTAGCGCAGAGCTGCTGTCGGACACCTGCCTGGGCAGCAGCAGCAGTAAACAGCCTGACAGCTCCCTCTGCCTTCACACAGTGGAAAGTTCTGAGAAAACTCAGCTGGACAACGGAAGAAGCAACCCTACCGCTGCAGGAAGACGGCGAGTGGAGCGGCTTCCAGCAGGGAGGCAGCCCGGGTCCACAGCTCCTCACCCGTCAGTACATCTTCCTCACTCTGTCCACACAGCCTTCTGGCCCATCCCTCCCCCTCTCTCTGGCTGTCTCAGTTTAACACCCACCCCACTCTCCCTCCCTCCCTCCCTCCCTCCCCTGTTAGTTGCTGGCAGAGCTGCAAGGTCAAGATGAGTCTGCGTGTCCACAGAGTGACACAGCACTGACACTGAAGTTTTTCTTCACTCAGGTGATGGTGCTTTAATTAATGAGAGTCTCTGGGAAAGAGGGGGGGGGGTTGCAAAGCTTCCCCCATCTGATGTCCATGTCTGCTTCAGGCCTGCCAATAAAAAATGTTGATACAGAGACTTTCTACAGTAAAACTACAGTAAAACTAGAAACAGTTATGGCTGCTTCTGTATAAAGCATCAAGGTCAAGTGTTCAAATTCAAAATTTAACATGGCTGCCAAGCATTAAAAACAAAGGCTGTGTCTGACCGTCCGTCCTAACCCCTCCATCACTATATAGAGCAGGCACTATAGTGAACTTTATAGTGCACTCAGTTAACTGACCCTTCAGACAGATGATCATTTTCTTTTCTCTCTGTGTTTATCATGTGACTCCACCTCCCCGCACGATGTCTGCACCATCTTTGTTATGTGTCCCCTCACACCAATGACAGCGGGCCACTGTAACAACAAATCCCATCATGCTTTGCAAGCAGAGCTCCTGCAAAGCATTCCTGGATATGTCTGCTCATCTAGTGACCATTGATGATCACCACTTTTCAAGGTGCATTGTGGGAAATTTCGAGTCCACTACTTTTTAATCTACTAGACGTTCGGACGCTCATCTAAAATGGCGTAACCACGATATAGTGATTAGGGCGGACACATTCAAGGAGATAGTTCTGTCCAAAGAAGGAATAAAATCAATGTTTGAAAACAGAACATAAAGATAAACGATCCACCGTTATCAGCTAATGATGGACAATTTCTACACAGCAGAGGTTCCAAACCCTGGTCCTCAATCATTCCGTTTTAGGTATTTCCTGCCTCCACATTGTCAGGATCAGTCACCTGAACCAACTGGGCTGGAACAGAGATTCCTGTAAACTAGGATACCTTAGGACAAAGGTCCATGAGGAACTAGGTCCTCAAGGACCAGGGTCCATGAGGAACTAGGTCCCCGAGGACCAGGGTCCATGGGAAACTAGGTCCTCAAGGACCAGGGTCCATGAGGAACTAGGTCCCCGAGGACCAGGGTCCATGGGAAACTAGGTCCTCAAGGACCAGGGTCCATGAGGAACTAGGTCCTCAAGGACCAGGGTCCATGAGGAACTAGGTCCCCGAGGACCATGGTCCATGGGAAACTA
>NW_015151136.1:231823-235902 GCF_000732505.1 Cyprinodon variegatus
CATGGGGAACTAGGTCCTCGAGGACCAGGGTCCATGGGGAACTAGGTCCTCGAGGACCAGGGTCCATGGGGAACTAGGTCCTCGAGGACCAGGGTCCATGGGGAACTACGTCCAGGGGTGGCGGTATAGAGAAAATATGATTGGAGGATTGGATGAAAAAACACAAAGCAGCACTCAGGGAACTTTAAGACTGTCACCTAATTTGTTTTAAATTTAAATTAGGAGACGGGTTTGATAAATATAAGCAGTTCAGCAGACTGAACACAGCGGCTGCTTCCGACTTTTTAATTTGCGCTCGATTTTTTTCCATGTCCCACTGTCTGCGTATAGAGAGGCTCCGACTAGGCAGGGTGAGCAGATCTATTCACTTCTGTCTCTGTGCTAAATATACATTACAACTATTTCCCACATTTGACTGGAACACATTATGAAAAGAAATAATTTTAAAAACACTGGCGCATTCTATAAATCAAAGCTCTACTTAAGGAGTCTTTGCAGTATGTAGAACCAGAACAGACAGAGAATGTTCATCTATTAAAAACATAATGAGATCTCCGTCTAAACAAAAAATAATAAACTCTTTGGGAGAGATCCGCTGCGCTGACCTGCTCTGTCTGCTCCTCCTTATTTTGGTTCCTGTGAGGCTCAAAGAGGATCACTACTTTATCCGTTTTCTGAACTCCTGAACTCCTGTCATGGGGAAAGTTTTCTATTTGAATGTTTCATTCATTGTTTTTGCTCCAGTCTGTCCTGCTTACTATAAGAGCGATGAGTGTCTCAAAACTGACTCTTTCCCCGTGAGATTAACAGATTTTATTTGGGATTTTCCCCCAAAGTGGATGAGTTTTACTTTGTAACCGCGTCTCTCTTCCTGTCAGACCCAAGAAATTGCTGCTGAATTGCTGTGAAGTCCGACTGAAATAGACCTGGTACAGTATTTTATTTGGTTATCTTTTAAATTGTCACTATTATTATTTTAATCTTATACATTTTTATAAGATCCACATTTGTGTGACCATGTTCTTCTATATTTTTGTTGCTTCTGCTGTAAACACCAGAATTTCCCCATGTGGGACAATAAAGGGATTTTCTATTCTATTCTATTCTATTCCGTTCCATCTCAGTCTGAGCTACGCTGCCCCCTGCAGGAGCTCTGATCATCCCCATAAACGCCACGACCTCTAAGGCAAGATTTTCTGTCGGTTCTGGAGGAAAGTCGGATTCCGTGTTTTCTTGGCTTTAAGGTATTAACATTTGCTTTGATGCATCATAACATCAAAGCCTCATCCTGCTTGTTTTCTGATACTTTGCTGCTCTGTCCATTTGTTAGCTGCTAATGATGCTAAAGTTAGCATCTGCCTCTGTCAATGCTAAACCAAAGGAGTCTCTGCGAGGAACGGTGTTTGATGTTCCAATGATCTGATTGGATTCTTTCAAACAGTCTAAGATTCTTTAATCCTGAATATTACTCTTAAACCAGAGGAAGCACTGAAGGTCTTTCATGGACCAATCAAAGCTGCAAAGGTTTACACTCATTCCTGGGTTCTTAACTGATCTCTACGGGTTAGGAACGGTACGTACCATCAGAGCCCCGTTAATCTGTCCTCCACCCACACCACAGCGCCGTAACGCCACCCAGCCTCTCACATGAGCGTCTCCAGGCTGCTGAACACCTCAGATGGCCTCTTAGATGCTGATGACCTAAACTAACCGCTGAACTAGGATAACACTTACTGTGAACCTGGGCTGCCATGGAGCAGCATTAAGAACCTCAGGGAGCCTCTCTTTCCACAAGGTGGGTCTGCCTCTGGCACTAACAGCGCCGTCACAGGGAGGTCTGCTGGTGGCGCTGGGACAGGAACAGACTGGATCCCTGGAGCAGGGCCCTCCCTGAGCCTGCAGGATTACCCTAATGGGATTTCACTCTGACAGGTGGCCTCTGGGCTTTAGTGAGCTGTATCTACTGCTCACTGAGAAACACATGCACCTTCAGTGGGTTCAGCAGGATGCTTCAGATGTTCCTGCCACGCCTTGCAGATGCAGACTGCTTCTGATCTGCTGCTGTGTAACCAGGAGCAGGCCTGGTTTGCTTTGCTGTGATGTTAACATGGCTGATTGAGGCTCAGAGAACAGCACCAGCGGTCTGCAGCCTGAGCCGCCTGTACCTGAAGAACTTCTAAAAAATGGGGTAAAGAAAATAACAAAGAAAGAGGCTGGTAGTGTGAGGAACATCTGATCTTCTGTCCTCAGGCTGAAAACATGAATGTTTTAACTGAAGGACCCTTATGGGCCTCAGCAGGATTCACATCCTGGTCCCCAGAATCAAAGACCCAAAGTTCATCTGGAGGCAGCCAATGAGTGAGGGGCTCAGCTGTCACCATGGTAACCGATGCTTGGAAACAATCCTGCAAGCTGTGAGCCACAGAGCAGGGGTTCATAAATGCAGGAAGAGCGGAGGGCCACGTCACAGACGGAGTGATGCTAATGAGGATGAAGCAGATTGGGACTTCTTCTCTAAGCCTCTGAAACGAGGGCAGCCTGTGACGTCACTGGGACGGATCAGGGAGCGGCTTACCGCAGCGGCAGAAAAAAAAAAAACAGGAACCTCCACAACTTTGTTTGCAACAGAACATGAATCAGCAAGGCTCTATAGCTTCACTCTGGACAGTTCTACAAATAAGCAAACGCTTTACAAAAAATATCAGACGGCAGGGATGCTGCAGCCGCTCAGAACCTGGAGCCAAACGGACCACTGATGAAGCCTCCATGAGCTGAGCCTGCCTCCTCCTGAATGCTGCTGGGATTCTCTGCAGGGCATGCTGAGTGTCTGTGGGTAGACCTGAGCCTTGCTGGCCTTTCTCCACCTCTCCTGCATTAATCACCCTCATCTCACTATATGGTGACCCCTAGGGCTGCCTGAACGTGACTACAACATGCTTCCTGTGTTTCCCTGCTGCAGATCTGTTCAACGACCTCTGCCTGTATGCTGGTCCCCGGTGTGATGACAGACGTTTCTGCATTATTAACAGAAGGCAGACTGAGCTGTAGTTTTTCTCCAGTCCATTCGAATCATCCGGGCTCTGGTTGGTGTCACAGGCTGACCAGCAGAGGGCGTCCTTGCGCCACTATGAGGCAGCTGCCTGATGAGACCAGAGAGAAGCCACAGACATCCTGCATGCCTCCATCTTCTGAGATAAACAAGTCTTTCTCCATGTTTTCCTGTTGTCCCTAATATTCTACATGTTCCACCTGCTCTGCATCAGGACCTCCATGCAGCCTGGGACAGCGATGCTGACAGGGATTGGTCATCTTTGTCCCGGGGCGGAGCTAAATGGGGGTTCCGGGGTTGCCATGGCCACCATAAGCCAATTATCGGCCACCTTTACCATTGTTTTCCCTCTAAAACAGACAGTGGCAGCAATAGTACTCTTAAGTGAAATATTCCAACCATTTTAATTTTTCATATATTAACATTTACTTGACAACAAAGACACTGTGGTTAATTATGCACATAAATATACTGAAATTAAGATTAGTACATAATTCATGGTCTTTTCAGAACTAGACTTTGTTTTATGGGGTAAAGAGAAAATGATGTGTCTCTGCAAGTCATCTAGGAGTCTTCAGTGAAATCATAGATAAATAACTATTTTAATAAAAACGAATTACATAATCAATTATGTAGATATTTTTTACTTGAAAATATCATTTTTTGCAGAATGGGTATTGAGAAAAAAGAGTAATGACAATGGAAAAGATAAAACCTGAAAGAATTGTATGCACTATATATCATCTAGTTGTTAGCAAAGGCTGTAGGAAAGGATAGTTTGTCTTCATTTAGAAAATATGGATGTTGTGCTCATTAATTTTCCCTTTGGAACAGCGTAGCTTAACCCTGAGGTTTTGGCGCCTATTGACTTTCGGCCACCCCTCATTGGTTATTGCCTGGCCACCCTTATAAAAATGTTCTGGCTACACCTCTGCTTTTGTCTGCAAAAATGTCTGCTGCAGTCTCATTTAAAGTAGAGGTGTGTCTGTGTGTGGTCTAGTTTTACCTACAATGTGGAGGAAATCGTTTG
>NW_015151136.1:236980-239494 GCF_000732505.1 Cyprinodon variegatus
ACTAAAGGAGCTGCTCAGCTCCTCTCCAGTCTGCAGAGGGTGGAAGGTGGCGTCCATGATGGATGGAAGCTTGGACAGAACACTCCTCTCAGCCACTGAATCCAAAGTGCCGCCTAGGACAGAAACTGCCTTTTTCACCAGTTTGTTCAGTCTCTTTCTGTCCCGCAGACAACAGCGTAGAGGAGGGCTGATGCCACCACAGAGTCAGAGAAGGTTTGAAGCAGGAACTCAGCCTCCTCTGGAGGTGGAGGGAGGCGGCTCTGGCCCTTCTTATACAGGGCGTCACCATCCCATCACCATCTCCTTGTTCTTACTGGTATTCAGACGCAGACACCAGTCCACAAACAAACTTTGGAATAGTTAGGGTATATGTTGGTAATAGTTAGGCGTTAGACACTCTCTCAACGGTCAGGGTTAGGGTTAAAGTAACGGTCAGCGTTAGGGTTACAGTGACGGTCAGGGTTAGGGCCATGGTCAGGGTTAGGTTTAGGCATGGATTCCACCAATATTAGGGTCAGTAGCTAATCGATCTGGTAAGTTGCTAAACATGAAGGTTAGGTTGAGATTTGAGTTACATAGTTTAGGGTTAGTAGCTAATTGTCCTGGTAAGGTGATATGTGCTTATAAGTGTAGTATAAGGGTAGGATAAGGTCGGGTTTTATAGGGGTTATAATTAAGTAAAGATAAATATTTCAATTTTAATTTTTTAGATGAAAGGAGGAAGCAGAGTCAGGGTAGACCGCCCTGGAATGGGCTAAGCTGACCCTCGCCGGTCTGGCATGTAAACTCCGCCTCCTAACCCTAATAGTTAGGGTTACAGTCTGAGTTAAGCCATATAAAATGAATGCATGACAATTAAATGTCTCTATATGTCATGAAAAAAAACAGAAAACGCTGTGTGTGTGCGTGTACAGGGTGCAATATGAACTTTCTAAATCAGTGTTGAGCGGGCTCTGCTTCTGACACCTCATCAGTACCATCAGCTTTAAATCTAGTGAAAGCTGCAGAGGGGAGCAGAGCGCGCCTCCTGACAGCCTGTCACAACAACCAGGAGCCCAGCTGGAAAACCGTAACACTCCAGAATGCAGACGTTCTTCTGCACTGAGCGAAACGGCTTCTGGATTTGCAGAGGATCCAAACAAACAGATATTTTCCTTCCTCGAAATAATCCTGCTCTTCCTCAGAGGAACGCAACGCTCCATCCATAAACCTGCCCCCCTCTGCTGGGAGAACTCACAGGAAGCTCTGCCTGCTGGTTGGACAGTAAGCTGGGTGTACACAAAGCTATTACTCTGAAGGATGCAGGTTGTGTAGTTCTGCATGTTCAGAGCATCACCATGGCAACGGTTGGCAGATGTTTGTGTACAAAAGCAAAGGCAGGTTTAATGAGTGTTTACTGTCCTGTGCAGAGAAGTGGCGGCTCCTTCCTGCTGGGAGAGACAGCCTGCTCTGCTTGAACGATTAAACTGGCTTCATTTTGTCTCATTACATAACGCTACTATGCTACAGATCATAGCTCCAAATGACAACACAGCACGGCTTCCTGGACCCTGCATCTCACCCGTACACTTAATGGAAGGACAACTTTCCTCCCTGGTGATCGTCTATTTTTACGCCGAGATACTTTAGAACTAAAGGAAAGTAACGGAGGTTTTTGTGGAGAAGGACTTCATCTACGAATAAAGGAAAGACCACAAACATTTTTCATTTTAATTAAATAAAAAATTAGATTAGACAAATACATTAGAATATTTGAAAACTAAATTTTAGCCTTAAATAAAACATTTTTTATTTATTAGTTTATTAATATTAAATATTATTCGTCTTTTCATGCTTCGTTAAATAATCTGTATTACATTTATTTTAGTATCAGAATTAAAAGTTTTTAAAAACTACTGAATATTTACCTAAAGGTCAAAATTGGAATCAGTACTCTATGCTATCAGTTGGGTTTTATGAATTGAATAAATACAACAGGCAACACACAGAGGGTGCAGAGCAAATGCTGCTTTCTGTCGCTGCTATCTTTACCTTTAATACATCCCTTCCATGTTTGAGAGAGAGAGAATGCTGATGACATAGGAAATAACCAGCAGCCAATTGAATAAGGCACCTTTTTTATATAATTGTAGATCTGACTCTAAAGGATTCAATGCTTCACCTATAAAGAACCTCACTGTACGTCACTGAAGTACGCATGTTAGGGGTGTCATATTGAAAACATAGATCTGGCAACAGGTCCTTATCCACATTCCCAAACAATGAGATAATCCCATTTAGCCCCAAAATTATCCTCATCTACCTTAGAAACGCATCTAAAGAAAAATGGCATATTTTTTACAACCAAACAGGGCTAAACTGGAATACTGAAAGTGCCTTAACATTTTTATACCTGGAAGACTGGGGAGGCCTTCCTGGCACAGCAGCTGAACAAGGCCTTTCCCTACTTCCAGCCTCATAAATAAAGCACAGCCAGGCCCGGCTAATAAGATATTAAAAGGCTTTTCATTAGGG
>NW_015151136.1:240845-243133 GCF_000732505.1 Cyprinodon variegatus
TAACCAGTACCAGAAAGTGGGCTACAACGACATGGGTTAGTCTACAACTAGTGTCAGATGGAGGGTTACCATGGCATGGGGCAGTCTATAACCAGTGTCATATAGTGGGTCAGATGGGTGGTGTGCGTGGCGTGCAGCAGTCTACCACAGGTGTCAGATGGCGATTTACCATGGCATGAAGCAGTCTATAAGCAGTGTCAGATGGTGAGCTACCATGACGTGCAGTAGTCTATAACCAGTGTCAGATGGTGGGTTACCATGGCATGGGACAGTCTATAACCACTGTCAGATAGTGGGTTACCATCGCATGAGGAAGTCTATCACCAGTGTCATATGGGGGGTTACCATGGCAGGAAGCAGTCTATAACCAGAGTCAGATAGGGGGTTACCATTACATGCAGCAGTCTATAAGCAGTGACAGGGGGTGGATTACCATGGCATGGGATAGTCTAAAACAAGTGTCAGGTAGTGGGTTACCATCGCATGAGGAAGGTTATCACCAGTGTCAGATAGCGGGTTACAATGGCAAGAGACAGTCTATAACCAGTATCAGATGGTCAGTTACCATGACATGCAGCAGTCTATAACCCGTGTCAGATAGTGGGTTACCATCGCATGAGGAAGTCTATAACAAGTGTCATATGGGGGGTTACCATGGCGGGCAGCAGTCTAACACAGGTGTCAGATGGCGATTTACCATGGCATGCAGCAGTCTATAACCAGTATCAGATGGTCAGTTACCATGACATGCAGCAGTCTATAACCAGTATCAGATGGTCAGTTACCATGACATGCAGCAGTCTATAACCCGTGTCAGATGGCAATATTCCATGACATGCAGCAGTCTATAACCCGTGTCAGATAGTGGGTTACCATGGCATGAGGAAGTCTATCACCAGTGTCAGATGGGTGGTTACCACGGCGTGCAGCAGTCTACAACAGGTGTCAGATGGCGATTTACCATGGCATGCAGCAGTCTATAACAAGTGTCAGATGGGGGGTTACCATGGCATGAAGCAGTCTATAACCAGTGTCAGATGGTGGGTTACAATGGCATGGGGCAGTCTATAACCAGTATCAGACAATGGATAACCATGGCATGGGCGGGCTATAACTAGTGTCAGACGGTGAGTAAGCATGGCATGCAGCAGTCTATAATTAATGTCAGATGGTGGGTTACCATGGCATGCGGCAGTCTATAACTAGTTTCAGATAGGGGTTCACCATGCCATCCAGCAGTCTATAACCAGTGTCAGATGGGGGGGGTTACCATGACATGAAGCAGTCTATAACCAGTGTCAGATTTGGGGGTTAAAATGGCATGCAGCAGTCTACAACAGGTGTCCGATGGTAATAAACCATGGCATGCAGCAGTCTATAACCCGTGTCAAATGGAGGGTTACCATGGTAAGGGGATGTCGGTAACCAGTCTCAGATGGGTGTTACAATGGCGTGCAGCAGTCTACAACAGGTATCAGATAGCTATTTACCGTGGTATGCAGCAGTCTATAACCACTGTCAGATGGGGGTTACCATGGCATGAAGAAGTCTATAACCAGTGTCAGATTGTGAGTTACAATGGCATGTAGAAGTCTATAACCACTGTCAGATGGGGGGTTACCATGGCATGTAGAAGTCTATAACCACTGTCAGATGAGGGGTTACCATGGCTTGGAGCATTCTATAAACAGTGTCGGACTGGGGGGTTACCATGGCATGGGGCACTCTGCAACCAGTGTCAGATGGGGGGTTACCATTGCATGGGCAGTCTAAAACTAGGATCAGATGAGGGGTTACCATGGCATGGGACGGTCTATAACCAGTATCAGACGGGGGTTACCATGGCATGGTGAAGTCTATAACCAGTGTCATATGGGGGGGTTACCATGGCATGCAGCAGCTTATAACCAGTCTCAGATGGTGGGTTACCATGGAATTGGACAGTCTATAACCAGTGTCATATGGGGGGGTTACCATAGCATGCAGCAGTCTACAACCAGTGTCCGATGGACAGAAAACTGATCAAATATTGATCCTCTTTGAGCCTCACAAAAACCAGAACAATGACGGATGATGCAGGACGGCGGGGCAGCTGGTCACTCTCCCCCCCTTATGAAAAACAAAAGCAAACATCAAATATCGCTCTGCCTGCATCACCCTCCACACCTTTAACCATCTCACAGCTTTTGTTGCTGACTTTCCCTTTTCTTTAAATGTAGTATATATTTAATATAAGTACTAAGACCTATTATTTTGTCAAATTAAGACAATGCTGCACTGGACGGTAG
>NW_015151136.1:243756-246917 GCF_000732505.1 Cyprinodon variegatus
ATACCCTCTCACCCTACACTAGGAGTATTTCCTGTTTGGTACCTAATGGCAGAAACTCTCCTGGCACACCTCGGATACTATACCAGACACCGGCGGGACGCTAGTTTGTAGCTCTGTGCGACGGTCTGTTGGTTTGCACCCAAAGCCAAAACATGCAGCGCAATGGCCAGTCTTTGGGGAACACTCACGGGTGAACTGTGTGGCATCCTGCGTTGGATGAAGGGTGGTAGACGGCGAACAAGCTGGTCAGACCAAAACAAGGACACCCACAATACTACCTAGTTCCTGATTATCCCTCTTGGTTTGTAGCGTGGAACAACATAGCGCAGACCACGCTTATATGGTCAAAACATTAAACATAAATCTTATTTAAATTCCCATGTACTAATCCACGTCAGGATCAAACGGTAAAATGCCATGATAGTTAAAACACAGCAGGTATCAAGGAGCAGTGCAGAGGAGACGGAGCTCCAAACAGTGAAATATTACGGTGTGTCAGTAATCATCCATAGAGGGTGGGGGAGGGTGGCTTTAACAGACTATGCCCCATTTGCATAATCCCATATCCCCTTTGATGACTGAAAACAAAGAGTCTTCTCCTTCTAACGACCTCAGCATCACGTTTAGGTTCCATCTCCTTCCACAGGATCCACACTACAGACACCATTCAGACTGCTGTGTTTAAGCCAGTCAGTCTCCACCCTCACCTGGATGCTGCTGCTCGGATTGGGACTACAGGCTCCAGAAAAAGAACTACAAAAAACAAAGTTCCCCAAGTGTACTGAACATCTGAAGCTGTTCTGAAACACAAACCTCTGAAGAAGACAGCGACAAAATAATTGGCTTTATGTCACACAAAGGATTCTGGGAAACTTTTTAGCTCCTAGTGGCCGACAGGACTGTGTGATGAAAGCTCCCTCTCTTCATTCTTCCGTCCTCAATGCCAGGATGGGCCCAAAGTCAATTAGCGTCTCCTGATATTTATCATTTTCTCCTCCATTTACAGCAAAAAGAAAAACTCTGATAAAAATAAGTCAGAGTTGAGTGGAAGTGAAAGGTCAACATTTATGATTGAACCTCTTCTCCTCCTGAAAGTCCAGGTTTTGTTTTACTCTGGTGAGCGGCGCGTTATTCCTGCACAGTACATTATAGTAGAACTTCTGCAGCCAATTCATTCATTCAACTATTATTTGAATTGGATCCAAAAGCAGGACAAGTTTCAGTAATTAATTGAGGTTTATTTTTCATTAATCTTCACTTTAAATCTGCATGTTTCCTTTCTAAAAACTCAACAACTGATCAACACCATGTCAGCTGAAATGAAGCTTAAATAGGTCCGTGTAGTTTGGGTTTAATGACCCCACTGATTCTAATATTGTATTTATCATTGAGAGAAATGGGTTTCTGATCAGAATTATTGATGAAAAAGTTTTTTTTTTCTTCAATAAATCAGTGAAGCTTAAAGCCAATCCCTGCCAGGCCGAACCAATCTGACTGGATGATCTGGTTGAATTTTCTCTGATAGATGCTTTGAGATGAAACTCTGTAGAAATAAACTAAATAGAATGAGAGGAAACAGAAACCCAGGCGGTTTACTCTGACGTCTCAGTGGGTCCTGCTGCTTGTTTGCCTTTTCAGGGTCAGTCAGTCGGTGACCATGTTCTCTAGGATGGAAACCAAGAGACTTGGTGCATAACCTGCCTTCCAGATGTTCCTAGACTTAAGAACCCATCAGGAGGGCCTGAAATATAACAGCATCATTTTTTCTATTTGATTCTTTGCAGGTTCCAACAGTTTTGCTGTGCAGCATGTTGGACTGAGAAGAGATGGCAGCTGGTAAAGCTAAAGTTAAACCATCGGAACCAAATTCATTTTTTTCAACTGAAGGAAGGAAAACCACAGAATGTAAAGCAGACATGTTTGCCTGGAAACCTAAACCTGAGACCAGACCTGCAGACAGAGAGATCCAGTCCCTAATGGGACGGCGGCGGCGGCGGCACCAGAGAGCAGCAATAGCTGAGAGCAGCGTCCCAACCTGAACTCAGCCAGAGGGGCTGCACAGAGCAAAGCAGGACAATGGCTGCCCCATTCACAACACATGACCTCCCTGACACACAGACCTTTGTCCCCAGCTGGCCCCTCTCAGCACGTGGGGGCGGGGCCACCTGGGTCCCTGTCCCTTGCTCTAATGCACGTCCTTGCTTTCAGGTTTAGGCTGAACCAAAGCAGACAAGCTGTGGGATCTTACCTTTTATAGAAAGCATGCAGAGGATGGAGACACAGGAACTGCCAGTAATCCAAACAAAACGCTTTCAACTTCCACATTTCTCCACCAGCGGATCAGACTGACATTCAGAAACATCAACCTTCAAAAGGTCCAAACTCCCAAAGAAGCATCAGAACCACAGTAGAATCCCACGGGGTCCATGGGGTGCAGCAGGGTCCTCTGCATGTGGGCGACATAGAAGGGGTTGAACCAGCAGCTTTCATCATCTGCTCAGCATCGGCTCTGCTGCTGCTGCTGCTGCTGCCAGGGAGCCTTTGGCCCCAACACTCCGCTGAGGCAGAAGCAGAGGAGCCGCCTCCATCAGGGCTCAGTTACAGCTGCTGCCATTGTCTGATGGCTGCCTCTGACTGTGCTGCCCCCAGCCGGATTCACCGACCCCCCCCTCCCCCCAAAAAAAAGACTTTATCAGAGGCCTGCCTCTTTATCTGACAGGCCAGCTAATCTGCTGCAGCACATGGTGCCCTGAGGGGCCGGGCCGGGGCCCAACCCCACAGACAAAGCATGGGCTGACTGCCAGAACCAACCGCAGCAAAACCCGTTCTGATCCCTCGGCTGCTTCAACATGGAGATCACATCCACAACCGCGCTCCGTCTTTCACAGAAATGTTCTGGATCAGACACCCGATCCAGGTACCGGCTCATAATCCTGACCCGTTCCAGACAGGTTCCAGGTACCGGCTCAGAATCCTGACCAGATCCAGACAGGATCTGGGTACCGGATCAGACACCTGCCCGATCCAGACAGGTTCCAGGTACCGGATCAGAATCCTGACCAGATCCAGACAGGATCTGGGTACCGGATCAGACACCTGCCCGATCCAGACAGGTTCCAGGTACCGGATCAGAATCCTGACCAGATCCAGACAGGATCTGG
>NW_015151136.1:247982-250822 GCF_000732505.1 Cyprinodon variegatus
GATGCAATCAGCTGGTTTTCCTTAGATAGAAAACTTTGAATCAATCTGACTGGAAGATCTGGTTGATCTGGATCTATAAAGTGACCTAAGATGATGTGATGTGAATTAGAGCTATAGAAATACACTGAATAGAATTGGAAATTGAATTTTTCGCCCTGTTGAAAAAACAGATTTTTAACATCTAACAGACAACAATGCAACAGGTGCAACTGCAGGCACCAGGATAATAAAAGTGAACATGTTTTGCCGGTAGATTTCGGCATTTTCAGTTAATTTAGGAGTTCATAAACTGTTTCAGAGGAGTGATCATAGCGCTCTGCGGAGCGTTCATGTGTTCTGAAGCCGTGGTTTTCAGGGGTGGTCTGAAGGGCGAGGCAGGGTTGTGTATGTTAAAAAAAATAGCTCGCTGGAACCGTTTTTCCAAGATCTCTTACTGCACCTTTAATCCAGGGTTCAACCGTCTCTCTTTGAATTTCATTTAGGCTAACTGGTTTAAAAAAAAAAAAAAAAAGATGGCATTAAATGTGAACTGATGAGACCAAACCTGGGAGCGCCCAGAAAAACATCATTTGCTGTCCAGTCTGTCAGACTCCAAGATTCTTTCATTCTCTTTTCTTTTTTATTACCTGTTGTTTTTGCTATTGATCCGGTGACGGAAGCAGGAACATCTTAGTCTTTGGTTTTCTGTGTTTTATTGTTTTCTACTCAGATGACAGGTCCTCAGGTAAAAAAAGCCGAAATCAAAAAACCAGAGACTTAAAAGCTAATTAAATACCAGTTTAACTGAGTGGAATGATTTTAATGTTTTCAACATGAAACTCCACCTCAGCTCAGGTCAATCATGAAGTTCTCGCTTTCTTTGCTTCTTAAAGTGTCTAACATCATTTCTGTATCTATTTTCAAAAGAATAACATCACTCGAGGCAGCCAAAAGTCTAAAAATAAAACAACGCAGAAATGTTTGGCCTTCACTGCATATAAGAAACTATTTAAAAGGATGCACATTTTTATAGAATGCAGACATGAAGACAGTGGAGAAAAAATCCTTCATTTTCTGTCTTCATTTTAAACACATCACTGATCCTAGAAACCACTGGATGCCACAGTCCTCTCAGAGCGCCTCGGCAGCGTTTCCATGTCCAGACAGCGGCACATTTATCTTGGAATTGGTCTGATGTTGGGGTAAAGATTCTCTATCTAGACCCAAAGTAGTGCAGGTGATTGGCAGTTTGTTAACTAGCTGAACGGTTTTATAAATCAGTAGTTCTCCTTTTTATGCTATTTTTTCCAGCCAGGAGTCCAGATGACAGACATCCTCAGCCTTCCAGAGGAGGCTCCTAATGAAGCTATGATGTGTTGCTCATACTGAATTTGAAGCTGTTGACATTAATCAAAGAGAAATCAGTTTGTGTCTGCACGATTTTCCATAACCTTTCATGCTTTGTATATTCATTTCTGATCCCAGCAAACTGAAAGAGAGAAGCCTGACTAATCAGCGCTGTGGAGCACAGCAATGGTCTAAGGTGGAGGCGATGATCAGCTGATTACAGCTGCAGCAGACAGGCAGAAAATGACATTTTCACTATAAAATTAAAAGAAATAGTATTTTGCCAAATTTGTTATATGAGGTTGCTGGGGGAACGAAGGGTGCTGGTGCAGGTCTCCAGTCTATCACAGAGACAAACAGGACAAACAACCATTCACACACTCACATAGGGAGGATTATGGAAATCACCCAGGAGGGTAAAATAAGATCTGCAGAAACATTTTTCACCATGTGGGAAAGTTTATCTGCAGCAGAATCCTGCTCAATAGAAGGAAACCAATTATACATGAACTCATATTGTGTGTTAAATTACAGTGTAACAAAATAAATCATAGAACAAAATAACAGCCCTTCATGTAGTCACACTTGCCTTTATGAGTAGTGACAGGCAACAGTGAGAGGGGGGGGAGGTGTGTGCTTGGGCGGGGGGTAGGAACAACCCGGGCCCTCCCCTAGAAAACATGTCTGTGATGAAAACAATGCATGAAGCTGTGAGCAGCGTACGGACCTGGAACAGTGACTTCACACACATGCAGCCAGTAGAGGATAACCTGGCTGTGTTTGAATGGCTTAGCCTGACCAATCAGGAAGCAGCCTGCCCTTAGCAACACATCAACAGACAGAGAACAGATCCTTAACAGTTTTAATTAGGTGTGAGGACCATTCACCACCTGGAAACCCGGCTTCCACAAACCTTTCAAAATGCATATCTATAAAGGTCTAAACTTGACATTACAACCATTTAAGGAGTAGCTGCTGGACAACAATCTGGGAATAACTCTAACTGGTTGTTGGGCTTCCTAAATAGAGCATGACTCATTAGATGAGACCATAGCCAGTTTTCCATTGTTTTAAGGTTTTATTTTATGGATAATTTTTCTGATTTCCTTTTCAGCCGGGGGAATCAATGGTAAAGTTATGTGTTTCAACCTGTTCTCTCTTCTTTCCAAAAACAGGAAACATGATGGATTTCAGATGGACATGTGATGCACAACGTCTTCTAAGACTGTTGGTGTAGATGTTTTAAAGATTTTTCTTTTTAAATATTACTTTATTGATCTACATTGGAGAAATTCACCCCTTGCATTTAACCCATCCCCTTGGGGAGCAGTGGGCTGCCATTGTGCAAGTGTGGGGTTAAGGGTCTGGCTCAAGGACCCAGAGTGGAGGCTGTGGGAGTGGGGCTCAAACTCAATTCCATTCTATTCAGTTTATATCTATAGCACCAATTATGTCATCTCAGGTTACTTTCCAGTTCACCAGATCATCCAATCAGATTGATTCAAAGTTTTCTA
>NW_015151136.1:251796-258415 GCF_000732505.1 Cyprinodon variegatus
CCTTGACTCTTTACCAGCCAGCTGTAAAATAAAGGCATTTTGCTAAGTCAATGACTGCACCCAGCCAGTTGGGCCCCCTCGGTGCCGATGCTGTACTGTTCCCTCTCATGCTTTGTTCAGACCTATGATCATTAAAGCTTCAGGGATGTCTCATTTACATGCAAAGTTGATGGTGGACCTCCATCTAGGGGCCCTGTAGTGAAGTCTGTGTGTCTGTTTCAGTGTATTTTGAGATTTCAGCACATCCTTCCAAACAAGCAGACACTAAAGTCAGAAAATCTTAATTTATGCAGCTAGGTGTAAAGTCTCAGCCAATCAGGGAAGCTTTAGGAGAAGCTCTGTTTTGAGCTCTACTTTCTAGTTTAAACGGCTTAAAACGACTTTTTCTCTCATCACAGCAAATAAGACAACATACCTCTCTTGATTGTACCTGTTATTGTACACAAGAGACAGGCCTGAAACCTGTCAGACAAGTTTGTCCACACTTTGATCAACACATATCTGACATGTCAAATGCATTTGGTCTGAATGGACAAAAACTGTTAAGAGACGTATTCCTGTGTACTCAGTTATGAATAAGATGTGTGGTTATGTGACTGTGATGAGGTGCAGTGTCTGGTTTCGCCACAGTGTGTCGCTGTGAGATCGGAAAGACTCGTGGCAGTGCATTTCTGTTTTTTTTTTCACTACCTCCCGCTCTGTCAGGAGCACATGCTTTTCTATGGGGTCCGGTTGAATAAATATGCCAAAAGGGCTAAAGAAGAAATTGGCAATTCTGTGTCTGTATTCCACTGAGTTCATCCAACAGGTATTACATTAAATTATGGAAGAGACACCATCCATCCCACTTTGGATGGTGCAGCTCCAAAGTGCAATATCCAAGGTGGATAGGAATCACTGACAGCCCAGGATGCAGACCAGGACTCGTAGTTTAATACACCTCTCTGCAGATTTCTACTTTTACCCACTCATTACTCCATCCAGACAGTGTCTAATAAATTAGAAAAGAATATCAAAGGAGTAAATCATTATAATCTAATAAAAATAAAAATAAAAATAACTCAAATTCGGGAAAAAGTTAAAAGGATTATATGTAGTTTATTTAACATAAGATCTCTTTCCTCAAAAAGTCTGCTAGTTAATGAATTGATTTTTGATAATCACATTGATTTGTGTTGCCTTACAGAAACCTGGCTGCAGCAAGAGGATTATGTGAGCATAAATGAGGCAACTCCATCCATCCATCCATCCATCCATCCATCCATCCATCTTCTTCCTCTTATCAGGGGTTGGGTCGCAGCTTGGGGGCATCCCAAGGCGCTCCCAGGCCAGCCCAGAAACCTAGTCCATCCAGCGTGTCCTGGGTCTCCCCCTGGGCCTCCTCCCGGTGGGACATGCCTGCATCACCTCACCAGGGACACCTCCAGGAGGTATCCTAATCAGATGCACGAGCCACCTCATCTGGCTCCTCTCGATGTGGAGGAGCTGCAGCTCTACTATGAGTCCTCCTCGGATGATTGAGCTCCTCACCCTATCTCTAAAGGAGAGCCCAGTCACACTACAGAGAAAACTCATTTCAGCCGCTTGTTTTCAGATCTTGTTCTTTCGGTCATGACCCAAAGCTCATGACCATAGATGAGGGTAGGAACGTAGATCGACCGATAAATCAAGAGCTTTGCTTCTTGGCTCAGCTCTCTCTTCACCACAACAGACCGGTACAGCGCACGCTTCACAGCAGACACCGCACCAATCCGCAATTCGATCTCCCACTCCATCTTCCCCTCATTCATGAACAAAAGCCCAAGATACTTAAACTCCTCCACTAGGGGCAGTACATCCTCCCTAACCTGGAGAAGGCACTCTACCCTTTTCCGCCTCATGACCATGGTCTCGGATTTGGAGGCACTGATCCTCATCCCGGCTGCTTCACACTCTTCTGCGAACCGCTCCAGTGAGAGCTGTAGATCATGCCCTGATGAAGCCAACAGGACCACATCATCTGCGAATAATAGAGATGTAATCCTAAGGCCACCCAAACAGATCCCCTCAACACCTTGGCTGCGCCAGGAAATTCTGTCCATTAAAGTTATGAACAGAATCAGTGACAAAGGCCAACCTTGGCAGAGTCCAACCCTCACCGGAAATGAGTCCGACTCCATACTCCCGGAGGACCCCCCGAGGGACACAGTCGAATGCCTTCTCCAGATCCACAAAACACATGTAGACTGGTTGGGCAAACTCGCATGCAACCTCCAGAATCCTGCTGAGGGTGTAGAGCTGATCCAGTGTTCCACGGCCACAACGAAAACCACACTGCTCCTCCTGAATCCGAGATTTGACTATGCGACGGATCCTCCTTTCCAAAACCCCAGAATAGACCTTACCAGGGAAGCTTGAGAGTGTGATTCCTCTGTAGTTGGAACACACCCTCCGGTCCGCCTTTTTAAATAGGGCAACCACCAACCCACTCTGTCAATCCAGGGGAACTGCCCCTGATGTCCACACAATTTTGAAGAGCCCCACAACATTCAGAGGTTTAAGGTACTCAGGGCGAATCTCATCCACCCCTGGAGCCTTGCCACTGAGGAGCTTTTTAACCACCTCAGTGACTTCAGCACCAGAGATGGGAGAACCCAAGCCGAAGGCCCCCAGGCTCTGCTTCCTCAATGGAAGATGTGTTGGTGGAATTAAGGAGGTCTTCAAAGTACTCCGCCCACCGACATACAACTTCCCAAGTCAAGGTCAGCAGCACACCACCCCCACTATAAATAGTGTTGGTACTACACTGCATCCCCCTCCTGAGATGCCGGATTGTGGACCAGAATCGCTTCAAAGCCGTACAGAAGTCTTTCTCCATGGCCTCTCCGAACTCTTACCACGCCTGAGTTTTTGCCTCAGTGACCAGTGGAGCCACCCGCCGCTTTGACTGCCAGTACAAGTCAGCTGCTTCTGGAGTCCCACAGGTCAATAAAGCCCGATAGGACTCCTTCTTTAGCTTGACTGCTTCCACCAGCGTGTTCGACCAGCGTGCAACGACAACCTTGCAGCCACACAGCACGGAACATGGTCCACTCAGACTCAATGTCCCCCACCTCCCTCGGAATGTGTTCAAAGCTCTGCCGGAGATGGGAGTTAAAGCTTCTTCTCACAGGGGACTCTGCCAGACGTTCCCAGCACACCCTCACAATGCGTTTGGGCCTACCAGGTCTGACCCACGTCCTCCCCCACCATCGGAGCCAACTCACCACCAGGTAGTGGTCGGTGGAGAGCTCCGCCCCTCTCTTCACTCTAGTGTCCAAGACATGCGGCCGCAGGTCAGATCATTGAACTACAAGTCGATCATTGAACTACAGCCAAGGGTGTCCTGGTGCCAAGAGCACATATGGACACCCTTATGCTTGAACATGGTGTTCGTTATGGAGAATCCATGACGAGCACAGAAGTCCAACAACAGAACACCACTTAAATTTCAGGTCAGGTGGGCCATTCCTTCCAACCACGCCTTCCCAGGTCTCACTGTCATTGACCACGTGAGCGCTGAAGTCCTCCAGAAGAACAAGGGAGTCCCCAGGAGTGGCACTCTCCAGTACCCCCTCTAAAGACTCCAAAAAAGGTGGGTAATCTGAACAGTCAGAACCCGTCCCCCCACACGTATGCGGAGGGAGGCAACCCTCTCGCTCACAGGGGTGAACCTCAACCCACAGACACCAAGATGAGGGGCAACAAGAATGCCAACTCCTATTTGCCGCTTCTCACCAGGGGCAATTCCAGAGAGGAAAAATGTCCAGTCCCTCGCAAGGAGACTGGTTCCAGAGCCATGTGTCAAGGTAAGTCCCACTATCTCTATTTTCAACCTTGCGCACTAACTCAGGCTCCTTCCCCACCAGAGAGGTGAAATTCCATGTCCCATAAGCCAGCTTCTTCAGCCAAGGGTCAGAACACCAGGGTCCCCGCCCTCAACTGCCACCTATCACACAATGCACCCAACCCCCTTGGCCCCTCCTACAGGTGGTGAGCCCATTGGAAGGGGAACCCATGTTTCCTCTTGGCGAAAAAAAAAAAAACTCCAATTGGGGAAAATGTTAAAAGGATTAAATGTAGTTTATTTAACATAGGATTTATTTTCTCAAAAAGTCTGCTAGTTAATGACTTGATTTGTGATAATCACATTGATTTATGTTCCCTTACAGAAACTTGGCTTACAGAAACAACAGGACTGATTTCACTCCAGAACAGATCTGCACCCTAGTGGGCCTTTGTCTTTCTAGTATTTCAAGTTCAGGGATCATTTTTAAAGACAGAAGCATGGTTGTGCTTGTGCTTGGGGTTGGGATCTCCAGTGTCACCAATTGTAGCCTACACGGAAGAAATTGAAAAGAGAGCTTTAGACACCTTCTTCAGATGAACACCTCCAGGGCCATTGGTTTAGATATGTGGATGACACATTCATCAAAAGCCAGATGAAAGAACAACAAGCTGCCTTTCCTGGACTGTTTGTTGAGCATGGAAGGAGATGGAAACCTCAACATTGAAGAGTATAGGAAACCCACTCACACAGACCAATATCTTCTTTTTGACTCACACCACCCACTGGAATACCAACTTTCAGTCATCAGAACCTTACAACACCTGACCGAGCTTGTCTCTACTAAAACAGAAGCACAAAAAACAGAAACTCATCAAACCTGTGGATACCCAAACTGGACGTTTATCAAATCAGCAAGGAAATCCAAAAGATACGCAGCGCAACATAACAGAAGATTAAACGCAAAAACATCGCCATCCCATATGTTGGTGAAGTCTCTGAAAAACTCAACAGGATTTTCTCCAAAATCAAAATCACAGAAGATTTCAAACCAAACATACCCTGAAACAGAGACTAATGCATCCTAAAGACAAAACCCCCGGACCAAATCTGAGCGGAGTGGTGTCTGCAGTTCAATGCAGGGAGGAATGCTCTGATCTTTATATTGGAGAAACCAAACAACCTCTCCACAGACGCATGGCCCAACACTGAAGAGCGCCCTCCTCTGGACAAGACTCTGCAGTCCATCTACACCTTATGGACAAAAGACATTCTTTAGAGGACCAGAATGTTATCCCTCAGCCAGTCAGCAGCTCTTTGCCTTCATCAAAGCCAGTATCCGTCCAGGACATCCTCCCTTCCTGCTTAACAGCATCCCTCCTCCCTACAGCTGCTCTCTATTCCAGCGTCCATTCCACCACCTGGGTCAGAAACGGGGAAAGACGTCTCTAACTGGGACTTACTGGTTACACAGAGCTGTCTACAGCATCTGGGGTCAAAACACCAAAAACTTGTTTATTGCTTTGTGTCATTAAAATAACTGCTTTTCTCTCCATCTTGAAACAGCAGTGAAGTGTTTTCTTTGAGTTCTGAGGGCAGTTTTATTTTAGTGACGTTCATTATCCACAAAATCCTTTTCAAGATAGGGTGTCCTAAACATGCAACACATTATTCCAGGCATGGCGTTTCCTGGAATTTGTTGCTGTTTTTATTTAGCATCTATTGTCTTTTACTAGAAGGAAAACTAACAGAGTGTGAATGGAGTGTCAGCAGTTTAAGTCATGTTTCACATACACACCAAGGTTTCCATAGACCCACATCAGGAAGTGAACAAGGCTCTCTGTGTCGACTTTTCAACAGTTAAGGAGGACACCTAAGCTAATGAGGTTGTTGGGGTCATTGTCTCCTTTATGAACCAAGGAAGTGACTCGTCTCTGATACACTGCACTGATTCAGAGCAACAAGTCATTTCCAGTGAAGAGCTCCCAGAACTCTGTGAATGCTAACCTGCATCATCACCTCTCTGCTGTTCAGCTCCTGGTTGTTGGCTGTTTATTAACAGAAGCAGATCTGCACAGAGAAGGATTCCCTGTTTATATGGAAAGATTTTCTGACTGAGAAAGAAGCAGGTTTTCCCTGTGTTAATGTTTATCTGTGACAGAGCATGGAGCTGTCCAGAAGGTCTCAGGTAAAGGCTCAACCAGCACACTGCATTCCCTCTGCTCCGCTTTCATCTTCAGAGGTTAAACACAGTAAAGAAAAACCAGGACTGAGATGTTGGACAAGCCATAATATTTTAATTATCTGTAGAACTGTGATGAAAGGAAAGCAGTCAGACCACGACGGGAATCTTGTGTTGTTCTGTGGGAAGGCATCAACCTGCATTTGCTCAGAACCTGGACTTGGTCGGGCCTCCTGGCTGGGCTCCAATCACATCCTTATTCAAAATGTTTGTTTGAGTGAAAGTGCTGCATTGCAATGAAAAACAATGCAAAGAGCAATCTGCAGCTTTTCAGTCCTCCCACAGCATCTCCAGTTTAATTACAAACTAAACAATGGCTTCTTCTGAGCTGCTTGCACTCGGGCCCTCGGCCAGTAGAGACATGGTTAACTCTCCCATAAGGGACCCAGCAGTTCAGAGACCAAGCTGTTGGGAGAAGATGAGCCAGAGGCTGGTCACAATCCATCTGATTGAAGGCTGGAAGCCATCGGCTGGGAACAGGGACTGTCCTCGTCACTGCTCCACCCCGTCACCACCCCGTCACCACCCCGTCTCCACCCCGTCACCATCCCGTCACCACCCCGTCTCCACCC
>NW_015151136.1:263587-265016 GCF_000732505.1 Cyprinodon variegatus
GTGTAATTTATATGTTTAAAAAAGCATGTTGTTCCTGTTAATGTGCTGAGTAAAATGAAAATGAAAACTGATTTTTGTCATTGTGACTAAGAGTACGACTAAATGAAAAAAGCTGAGGAAATTAACACTGGTACGCACTGGTGAGGGTTAAGTTTGGGCGGGGGGGTTGGGGGGGGTTACTCGCTGTCATTAGCAAGCATCCCAAGCAGATAGACACTCCCAGCTTGATGCTTTCCCTGGAAGCCTTGGATGAAATGGCACAAATAATGAGCTGCATTATCAATCACAGGCGGGGGGGCAGCTGGTTGCATACGAGTCACACACGCTTTTAGCCTTTCCATCACTATCCAAACACACACGTTTACTCATAGCCTGCAGCAAAGAGAGTAGAGAATGTGCCGGGTTGCCTCAAAAAGTGCAGATCATTACTGAAAAAGTACTTTGATTCTGCTCATGGCTGCCTGAGCAGATTGGACTTCTGGCTCCATACTGAGTCCAACCAATGCAAATAACGAGAGGAAATGATGAAAATTACTGCACCAGTTCAGGAGAACCACAGAACCCAGGATGCGTCAGAAACAGGGCTGACATCTTGGAGCTATGTGCTCCCCAGACCCGTGGAGATTTCTTCGACCCGGGCTGCCTGTCACAACTCCAGTCCGACGTGCGGATGACGTCATACATGCACCGCTTTGTTTTAAAAAAATATAAATATAAAAATATAACCGCAGATGTCTGAGGGACAGTGATTCACCTACATGTTCTGAATGCTGGCGTAACATAAAGAATAAATGATGAACAGTTTAGTTTGTGCCTTCAAGTCGTTGCCCATAGGAAGACGTTACTGGATATAACCTAACGGAATATCTTCAGAACGGCTCCAAATGACACTAAACTCATATGGATGAGTAGAACATGATGGAATAACGGAAAATCAAGGGGCCAATGTAAAAAAAACTGGTGTTCCCCTTTAAGGCAGGTACTGTACGTCTTGCGAGTATTTTTAAGACTGGTCTCAGTTCCTGCCTCATTGTGTTCCTGAATGGTGTAACGCAGAGGGGGGAGTACCAAGGAGAGATTAGCCTTCCTGATTTGGAATGAAAATCAAACATGTTTAAAATGTAGTCAGCCTTTATGAGGTGATCGTGAGCGCATCCCGCGTTGAAGCAAAGCTACGAGCTGAATTACCTCAAACAACCTCAAACTTCCAGATAAACAAGTCCGACCGGCGATTTCAGCGATTTGACCATAACAATGTTTGCAAAATACAAAATAAAGATAAAATAAAGATCAGTGGACAAATATAATATTCATTTTATTTGTCCCTGCTCCGTTTATTATTTGAGCAACTTTTATCGGCTCTGTATTACATCTCCATACAGCACTAAAAATTAGGGATGCACGATATAATCGGCCCCCTATCGGTATC
>NW_015151136.1:266281-270558 GCF_000732505.1 Cyprinodon variegatus
TTTTAGCTCCAAGATAATAAGAAAAGAAAAAGCCTCCTGATCATCTCAGCAGGTATTTACCTAACTATGTTTGCATGTTGAGTCTTTAGTTTGCTGATCGGACAGGAGAGGTTCACTGTATGATCTGGTTGAACTGTAAAGTGCCTTGAGATGACGTGTTGTGAATTTGGCGCTATAGAAATAAACTGAATTGAATTGAACTATCTGGCGGGAAATCACCCGGCTTTTTCAAACCACGCACCTTTTTCAAATCATGTGAGAATTATACAAAACAACAAAAATGGCGCCAGCAACGCTTCTGGGTCGTTTTCATCGAATGTCGGTGATTTTAAAGTAATTTTGAGTAATAAATAATTTTTTTTGCGAAATTTGTACTCTCCCAACAATAAAAACTACTCGCCCCGGGAGATCAGGCGATGGTTAACATCGAGCCCTGCTGTATGTTCAGAGGCTGCAAGAATGGCTCGTTAACGAAAACAAAGCCATCATGGAGACGGCCTGTCTGACATCCACTGTTAGCCTTTAGCATGGTTAGCATTTCTAGAGCCCCAAAAAGGTTCACCTGCAGACAATCAGGACTCATTATTGGAGCAGAAAAACAGAGAAGCTGTCAGAGGAGGAAAGAGAAGAACCAACTTTGGCCTCAAGATGGAGATTTGAAGATGCTCCAGTATGACTCAGAGCTGCCTCTCTCTTTAATGGAGCTCATCATCATCATCATCATCATCATCACCTACGTTCAGTATAGGGTCGGGAATTGATAAGATTTTCACGATTCCGATTCTCTTATCGATTTTTTGTAAACGATTCGATTCCTTATCGATTTTCTTGTCGATTCTGTAAACAATGAACCTGGTAAGTTCGGGGTGACATTCGTCTACCTTCGCCTGGGACGTTCTATCTCTGCCTGCCTCGGTGAAAACAGAAAGCAGTGAACGGGAGCTGCCAGCCTCTGAGCCAGCCAGGCTACCCGTCTCCTCACAGAAGGCATCCGTTTAATGAAAAAGCATTACTGTACAATTTCGGGAAATAAACTGATCTCCCCCTGGTTTAAATAAACGAGCATCACCTTTCTCTCGCTCCCTGAACTGCGGAGCAACTTCGTAGCATGTTTAATAACCCCAAACAGAGTTAGCAAACGGGTTTATTTCCGGAAATGATATGATTTACTAGGAACCACATTAAGCTCATCCAGTGATATAAAACTGGCTACTTACTACTAGAGTTTCCTTCCATGCTGGTCGTAACTTTAGCTTCTGTCCGGAAGCATTAAAAACACGGCATTCGTTAAAATCTATGCCATGTTGTGTGCGCAGGTGTTTCTGCATGTTGGATGTATTTCCTCCCAAGGATGTTATTTCCACTTTACATCCAAACTGTACGATTTACCCGATGGGACACCATTTTTTTGTTTTGTTTTTCTAGACTTATGCCTGGTTCACGTCGTACTAGCTTACTGAATGCCGTGCGCATAACTTGCATAAAAAACATGACATAACTTACGTAGAAAACGTGACATAGCGCTCGGCTCTGATGCTGCCTGGAACCGTTAAGAGAACCGTTAAGCGAGCTGCCAAACGGTGCCATGGAATTGGAACACATAGAATCCCCATCACTAATTCAGGACTTTCTCTCTTTCTGACTTCCTGACAGAGTCGGTAGCCTGACCTGGAAGTTTCCACTGGCAGCATCCTGAAGTTCAAGATGCTGTTCAGGACCTGAACTCGTTTTCTCTTTTAATCAAAATGGCGGGACGAGAGAAACAATAGAACCAACACTGTGTACGAGAATAAATCCAAAACTATTTCAATGCAATAAATGGAGCAGCAGGTTATTTAAAGTTACAATAATGGGAGTCAGATTGAATTTCACAGCAAGAATCAATATTATTATTAAGGATGATATTATTCAGATGGATAGAAAGTTTTGGTCTGCAGGCAGCTCTACAGCACCCCCCAGTGGTGATAAACTAATACATCGCTCCTTCATATTCAAGAATTGCTATTGATTCACCGCCAACTGAAGCCTGTCAATGAGCTTCATTTGATCAATTCCTAAATGTTTTATTAATGCTCCTTTTCTAAATAAACATTAAACTTAATCATCATTACGAGTGTCAGGCCTAATTCTCCCCATCAGAATCACCAAACTGGTGCAGCTTGCTTAGCTTTTTTCAGATAGTTGGTCTTTTCAATTAGGAAATCAGTTATTTTCCTACTTTATTAATAATCAATATCTTATATTTTTGTCTGAACTCGCAGTTGTATTTAAAGCTTAATGATAAAGTTTCCAAATTCACTAACATTTTAGATAATAAAAGGTTTATCCGCCTACTAACTAGTTGGATCTCCTAGTTGCTTTCTGTGAGAAGTAAGTAGTAACTCTAACTAGTTACTCTTGTAATCCACTGCCATCCCATCATTGTTTTTTTTTTTCTCTGAGTCGTTGTGGTTCGAACATCACTCAGCTTTTAGAGCATTAGAATCCTTTAGGCCCCGCCCCTTTTTTTTCTCTGGCAGGAATTATTCCTGGATATAAATAACTGCATAAACCACAGATTTCTGATTCTAAGCATCTTTTCTAGCAGGATGTGTTTTTCTGATGACAGCTAAAGGATTAGATAACCGCCGCCGCTGTGCCGCCATGATCCCCTCCCATGGATCACACCGCTGGCCCAGGCTTAGGAGTTCATGGCGGTTCAGGCCCCAGCAGCTGGTCCCCCGCTGGAAGCAACATGAGGGATTAAATCCCACCGTACAGGCTGGACATCTGTGAACCGGAGGGTCGTCCTGACGTCAGAACATTTCCTGGCAGCCGTGCTGCACGGCGTAGCGGAATGACAGAAACATGCAGCCATATTCCTAAACCTGAGGATGTTCATATGTCCCAAAGGCAGAGGAAACGTCCTGCTTCACTGTGAAGAAGGAATCAGACTCATTGAAAGCTGCTTTCCACGATTCAAAAGAATCGAATCATTCAGAAAAAAAGCAGCATTTCACAGCTTTTCTTTATTAATCTAAACATTTACACCATGCTGGTTCTGACCTCCCTAACCATCTATGTTGATGAGCTTTAGAAAAAGCCAGACTCTATGTAACTTTTGACTGATTTAGATCTAAAAGGAGGAGACGTGAGGAACCGAAGGTACTCTCTCAGTAAATTTAACTTTAATTTGCTCTAACTGTAAGGCTGTAATCAGCCCCTGATGTGATGATGTCATCATTTAGTTGTTGTAGAGTTGTCCAATCGGATCACTTCTTGTATTTTTTTTTACCTTCTGAAAAAATCCAAAAACACAGCTGACGTGTTCGTCCAGCTTCTTTCTTCGCCTTTGGGTTTATCAGACTCGGATCAGAACCCCAGCAGAACCCGACCCATAGGAATCAGTTCTGACTCCAGCTTCCATCAGCGATGAGTCACAACGATTTGGCGGCTGCTGAAGTAAAACCCAGAACCAGAACATGGCTCATTATCCAGACCCTCCTCACCTACAAAGCAGCTCTGCTCTCCGTGTTTGCGGAGAGGAGGTTGCAGCTGCAGGAGGCAGAATGTTGGAAGTAAGCAAATAGGTGCTGAAGAAGCTGCAGGTGTTTGACAGAATCACGTCTTCTTCATCCACAGATTTGGAGAGAGGCAATTATGAAGCTCTACAGCTAAAAACAGCTTTTTACTGACATCTGACTGGAATCTTTGGAAAGACAACCAAAGCTGCGCTATCTGTGCTATCTGGACGTTAGCGGGATGTTCTGACCGACCCACCTTATGGAAGGCTGACCTGCCTCCCATCCCAAAAGGATGGGAGGCAGGTCAACCTTCTGCCTAATTAGTTTGCAGTTCCATGGTGCTTCATCTGGCAGCGTCACCATGACTCAGAGGCCACAGAATGATAAATATAGCAGCGGATGACCTCACACTCCTGCAAACACAGATAAATTCAGCTGTTAAGCATAAATCAGATGTTTTCTGGGGTTCAGAAGGTTTAAATATCTTAATGACCTCAGTGGCATCTGTAGATATTAACTCAGTTCTCTAGTAATCATCCTCTCATCAGATCCAACCACAAGGACTGCTATTCACTCGTATCTCTTCTAATCAGCCTGTCTTTTTTCTTATTACTGCCATGTTGCTCTGAAAGGCAGCATCATAACCCAGTTGGAGAAAAGTTTAGTGGATTTTTTTGATAGATGATTTTAGAATCCAGTTCTTTAACTCGGTTATGAGGCACTTATTATAAACTTTCCTCCTGCTCTCTGTGTCAGATGTTCAGTTATTCCTCT
>NW_015151136.1:273208-275176 GCF_000732505.1 Cyprinodon variegatus
ATGTGAGAAGGAGGATTTTAAATTCTATTCTATTAGATTCTAAATTCTATTAGAACTGATCCAAGGGATGAATCAACTTCTATCAGCATGAATCCTAATTATCCATGGTTTTAGTGTTTCACTCCAAAGGCTGAATTTGAGTGATGAGGATCTGATTGATTTCTGCTCCTGGAATAACTTCATTTTTCCTTGGTTAGATGTTCAAAGGCAAATACACGCATTTCAAGAGAAACTGACTTGATTATCTGTCAGATCTGTAGAGCATGTTTTCAGTCCGGGGACCAGGAGCACTGGCCCCTGCTGGCCCCTGCTGGCCCCCGTTAGAACCAGTGAGTCACACAGGCCGATAATTCATGCAACCCTGCAATAATCTAACGGTGGAAGCAGGTTCTGATCCCTGCAGCAGAACCGGGCGGTGCGTAACTTACTTTTGCTGCACCTGGTTCTCCTGGATGGCCCCCAGCATGCTGGGGCCCCCCTGCTGGGTGGTGCAGGTGTCCAGGTGCCTCTGGTGCTGCTCCTTCAGACGGGCGTTCTGCTCGCTCAGCTCCGTCAGCTGGAGCTCCAGCTCCTCGATCCGAACCCTCTGCTTCTCCAGCAGAGCCTGCTGGGTGTCGATGATCCTGTTCAGCTCCTGCAGGTACTCCGCCGCCCTGCTCGGGCTCTCCGCCGGGTTCTCCATCTCCTCCTTTAACCCCCCCTCAGTTGGACCGGTCCCTCCGCTCCGCCCTGCCTGCTGTGCTGTTCGGCATCCGCGGTTCCGCTGCAGGTCTGCCGGTTCTGCTGAGCTGCTGTGAGCCCAGCCTCCAACCCACCGCCTCGCGCGCAGAGCCGTTTAACCCCTCATCTTCCGAATCCTTCAGCACGACGCACGCGCGCAGCGCAGGCTTCAAGTCCCCGCGTGCACCTGTTCACCAGGTCGGCCTGGTTCCCCCGAGCCCAGCTGATGCAGCTGGAGGTCAGCAGCGGAGGTCCTGGTTCTGGTCGCAGCAGCAGGCAGCACTGGGAGCGGCCCAAATGGAGCGCATCCTTCCGGCGGGTTCGGATGGAGGAGCCTCTCCTGGAGAATAAAACCATGTCGTTTTGAGATCATTGAAAGAGATTAATTGCAAATGGTACAAAGGAGAAGAGTCACTAAACATCTGTGGGAGCAGGGAATCAGAAGCAGCATTATGACGTCATGTTTACTGTAAACAATCAATCACCATGGGAACAAATGTAAAGAAAATTATTATTAAAAATAATAACAGTGATTTTATTTCATTTTTTTATGCAGTCATGTGATGCACCCCCCCACAACACACACACACACACACACAGAAACATCACACAGTGAGGATCAGCTTACTGTTCAAAAGATGGAAACATTTTGTTTTTGTTTTTATGTTCAGATATTTCAAAGACAATCATAAAACCCTAAAATCATGGCGGTGAGGGGCCAACAGGGGCCAGCGGGGGCCAACAGAGGCCAGCGGGGGCCAACAGAGGCCAGCGGGGGCCAACAGAGGCCAGCGGGGGCCAACAGGGGCCAGTGCCACAGTAACTGCTCCTCCCCCTGAAAACAAACATTACAAACCTGGAATTTAAATAACTTTGCTTTTAATTTGTTCGTTTCCCTGTGTCATCGTCTTATTCTGTGACGCCATAAAAAGGAAAAAAACACCCTGACACCCCTGATTACCCCCCCCCACACACACACACACACACACACACACCCAACCTCCATTGGAAACGCGCTGCTGCCTGCCCTCTAGTGGCCTAACTCATGTCCAAGTCATATATATATACAGGAAGAAACCTCCAGCAGAACCAGGCTCAGTGTGAGCGGCCATCTGCTGAGCCCACTGGGGTTCAAGGAGACAGAAGCAGACATAGAAAAAGAAGCATAGATACAAAAGGCAGCTGTCAACCAGCTCCACAGGCGGCCCCGTCCAGGAAACACACAGCCAGGCAGACGAGCTCCGAGCC
>NW_015151136.1:275391-278504 GCF_000732505.1 Cyprinodon variegatus
TTTTAAGCCTAGCCTTAAAAGTAGACAGGGTGTCTGCCTCACGGACTAAAACTGGTAGTTGGTTCCACAGGAGAGGAGCCTGAGAACTAAAAGATCTGCCTCCGATTCTACTTTTAGAAATTCTAGGAACCACTAGTAAATAACTGTGGAAGACCTCTTGTGTGGTACCAGCAGTGTTGGGCACGTTACTTTGAAAAAGCAATTAGTTATATTACTAGTTACTAGTTACTTCTCCCAAAAAGTAACTGAGTTGATAACTGAGTTACCACACAATAAAAGTAACTATTGCGTTACTTTTGTGTTTCTCGCCCCCGTAACCCTCACCACCCGGCCTCCACCTTTTGCCGTGTGTTTCAAAAACCAGCAGAATAGAGCGGACGACAAAGACAAGAACCTGCAGGGGGAATGTAATCTAATGGGCCTATCGACCCCATCAGACAGCGTTCCCCCTGCTTAACATGGCAGCTGCAGGTCTGCATCGAGCTGTGGTTGGGCAACGCCCATTACTGGAAACTCTGGTTTAAGAGAAACACAGGTTAGTGACCATTATGTGAGGATGAATTTTCATATGAGTCACTTAACTGGTTTAAGAGTTCAGTCCATCTCCAAAGAACAAAGTAGGATCCAGCCAGAGGGCTGCCAACTAGATATGACGGGCGCCACCCAGACTTACCCCGATGCTGTACTCCCGGAGGGCAAGCAGGGAAACAGACCACAACAGGGATACTCAGAGGTCCAGGAGTTGGAAGCCGGTCAGGGATACCGATAAGAACATGGACTGGTTTGTTTAGGGTTCCAGAGTCCAACAGAGTTCAGGAAGAAGGTTTAAACTGATTTTGTATTGAACTGAGGTTGCAGCATATGGAGTGTTTTCATGCTTTATGATATTTTCTCATGTTTTATAGAAGCTAAAAACACTTTTGTTGTAAAAGTGTTGTTGAATTCAAAATATCTTTTCCCTACTAGTTGATATTGTAACCTTTATTTTAAAATATTGCACATCCTCCTCCACCTCCTTCCTGTCCATGTCGCGGGAAAAAAGTATTCAACTATTCATCCTAGTTAAATAAACGGAGATCGGTGGATTTCACTCAGTCGGCACATTTATTCATATCTTTGCAAAGAGAGAACAGTTCATCATACAGCCCTAATGGCGCAGCATTCTGCCCTGTTCTGCATGAGCAGCGTTCGTTCCTCCTTACTTACAACAATGGAAAATAGTCAAAGTCAAAACAAATTACAGACACTTTGGTTAAACAGTAAAATGTTATGAATAAACCTTGAAAATTAATCTGATCTGTTATGGGAAGAAGTTATGTCTGGTCTACAAACACCATCCTGCAGAGAATGGTGTGGCCTTGAAGGTGAAACAGACTGAGGGAAAACTTTTATAGTGAGTAAATAGGATAAATTAATATATAATAGAAGAGATGATCCCTCTTCACACCCCTGAAACTCTCTCACTATTATTTTAATCTTCTCAGTTTTATGCTTGGCTTGGTCAGTACAGTTGATGACATATGCCATGAATAATATTAGTTTTTCTACTGATATTGTGATGTTTCATCATGACTGTACTTTGTCTTGCTTTGGAGTTTGACTCAATGATTTTTCTCTCTCTTTTCTGTTCCTTCATATATTTAACTGCTTCTGCATAGCTTATGTTTTTATACATTTTAGTCGGTGTGATTTCCTTACTTCACGTCCTCCATTAGTAACTCTATGTTTCCCTCCACACTTGCAACATTTTTCTACTACTTCTTTCCATTCTTTAAACTTGTGATCTTTTGCACATCTTTGCTTCCCTTTCCAAACTGCTGCTATGGGTCCAGACCTTTGAAACAACAAAGTGCTGGTGGGATATAAGGTCTGACCTGAATACTGAGGTAACCTATTTTGATATTTGGTGGCAACTCATTTTCCTTAAATTCAATGAGGATTGATAAGCTTCCTTCTTTTTTTGCATTTATTGTTTTTGACAATCTCTTCACGTTATTCACTTTTCCACCAACAATACTTCTCATTTTATCACTCCTCTAATTTATTTATTTTTTCCCATAATTTTTTTCTCCTGCACATTTTTTTTTGCAGATATTATCCCCATTTAAAGCTTTATTTTTTTGTTCTTCATTTTTACAGACTATCAATGGATTTCCATCTCAGAATATTTACCATTTCAACATCTTCAATTTTCTATTTTATTTCTCTTGGCACTGCATTGGGGCTGATGTTATCTGGTTCTTCCTCGTTCTTAAGTTTTAATATTACTTTGAATTTCTCCCTCCTAACTTTCTTCTTCTGAACTACCTCCTTCCAGTTCTCCTTCACTTCCCTTTCCTTCATCTGTTTTATTTCTTCTTCTCTCTACTGGCGTCCACCCTTCTAAATCCACGTCTTTCTCATTTTCTTTCTCCATTTCCAACCGACCCATTTACACACCACATTTATGCCCAAATCCACCTTTTCAAAATCCCATATATTTCTGTTTTGTTTTTCACGCGCAACACTGCTCGCCCACCAAAACCCGGAAAACGTCAGGAAGTGATGTCACCGGTTATACCTGCAAAAGTAAAACTAAACTTTCCCAAAACTATTATACAGATTATTGTTCTTTAAAATAATAATTTCAAGATTAAAGCCAAAGAGAGAGACTCTGATTGATAAATTAGATTGATAAGTAATAGAGACACTAAAATAAATGATCATCGTCGGTGATGTTCATCATTTGTTATCTCAGACCAGGATCATTCTTGATTTTACCTAATTGTGATTTAAATGTTTGGATTTATTTTTATTTTGTTTTCATGAAAAACATGGAAACATTTTGCACCAGACCCACTAAGTTCAAGTTTTATGCCACTTTTGCTTTGATGCAGAAAGACTCAGAACCTGATTGGCTTAAAGGTTCTTTAAAGGAATAGTACACCCAAAACATGATTAGCCTTCATTTTCTACTCCCCCCCATGCTGAACAACACTCTGGAGTACTTTTTTGATATCTCAAATGCATCTGGAGATCTGGGAGGCTTCTTGCTGTCTGCTGACATTCAAATAATGGAGCTCTATTGTGCCCGAGTCAGAAAGGTCCATAATAGTCCACAAAAAACGTGTAAA
>NW_015151136.1:278996-288666 GCF_000732505.1 Cyprinodon variegatus
TTTACACGTTTTTTGTGGACTATTATGGACCTTTCTGACTCGGGCACAATAGAGCTCCATTATTTGAATGTCAGCAGACAGCAAGAAGCCTCCCAGATCTCCAGATGCATTTGAGATATCAAAAAAGTACTCCAGAGTGTTGTTCAATATGGGGGTGAGTAGAAAATGAAGGCTAATCATGTTTTGGGTGTACTATTCCTTTAAGTAGTTAGTAATGATAATTGTCAGATTCAAAATGGGGTTTTCTTATAGTCCTCTACTGTGACTGAATGTTTGGTAGATTGGGATGGTTGGTTTATCCATGATGAACGGTCACATTTAGGAGGCCTCCAGGTGGGAGTGAGAGTAGAAGAATTTGGCCTGATTAGATTTATAGGCTTAGGTTACCTAGTCTAAGGTAAGTTACAATAATGTGCGCATAGGAAACTAAAATGGCCTTCCTTTAATTAGATGAAAACCAAATTGTAGTTAAATGCGGAAACTGTGGTAATGAGTGACAACGTTTGTTCAGAAAGTAGATCAGACAGCTGATCCAGACGCTGCTGCCTGCGTCCTCACTAGAACTATAGAAAGTAGATCAGACAGTTTCCTGGACGGAAAGAGAAACATCTTCAATCTCGGAAACAAAGTCCAGGGGATTGTTTTTGAACTTTTTGGAAGGAGTTTTTTCATACTTTTTCAGCATATTTGTGTTGTTCTTAAGAAAGAAAAGAGAAAACACAGTGTTCAAATGCCTTTTGTTTTATTTATCTATGCAATTCAAAAGCGGAAGCTAACAGAGCAACTCAAATAAGAGCTGTAATATTGTATACGGAGAAAAGCTTTGTGTAATAAGTTTAGAAACTAAATTAATTCTTCTGCAAAATCTCATTGATCCATCCGATATATTTGGAAACATCTGTGTAGACATTGGGTGCGTATGGTGCACGGCAGCCCTTTGCTCCATATGATACAACACCCATACCTACACCGTTGCAGATCAGAGGGCCTCCAGAATCACCCTGTGAAGATAAAGACATTTACTGAGTTTATTGGACTTTCACCACATGAGATCTAACATCCTCAAAATGAAGAAAACATACATCACAATCGCCTTTTATGTGACCGTTTCCACTTGCGCAGATCACATTAGGAGGAAGTCTGAAATTCCATCTCCACTGGCAGACACGTTGAGATACAACAGAGAGTTTCACCGATCTCAGAACGTCCACAATAGTGTTGTCCTCAGTTAAACCCCATCCAGCCACAGTGCAGATCTGATCAAATCTAAGTTTTGTACCAGCCTTTGGAAGTGGGATGGTTTGGACGTGCTTGCCCTTTGAAGAAGCTTTCGCAGACAACTTGAAAGACACCAGAACAAAAAGAGTGTTAACGTTTACCTTGATTGTATTCCTAGACCAGGCATTAAGAGGTTAAAATAACAGGGCTTTCTGCTCTGCTTCCTGCAGCAACAGCAGAATTCACACAAGTTTACAAATACACAGAAAATATCATGAACACCTTACTTGAGATTTCCACTTACTTTGAGGATCATGATGTCTTTCCCACGGAAAGCAGACGTATAATTTGGGTGCATGAACTTCTGTTTAATGCGAACCCTTATCACGTCTCGACTCTTGAGATTCTGGCTCCCCAGTAGAACCGAATCAGGACGGCTGCATTGATTGATGTTTGATATCATTTTAAGCACGACAGACAGACAGACAGACAGTAGAATAATCCAAACTCACCCTGCTTCACAGTGTGCAGCTGTGATTACAATGTCCTCTCTGATCAGGGATCCTCCACAAATATGGCGGTTGCGGCTTTGCACTGAGACCATGTACAGCATCGTGTTTTTGGGAACTATTTGCCCATTTATGATTTTGCTCCCATGAACTAAAATAATCAATTGAAATGAAAGATCAGCTACACCATTAGTCGGTCAGAGAGAAAATAACAGATATTTTCTTACCACTTTGTCCAAGGGATATCACAAGGTGGAAAAGCAGCAATGCACCAAGAGCATGCATGTTGCCAGCACTTCAAGGATGTACTCTAGAGAGCCACAGGCTGAGGTTTTTATACTGTTTTAATGAGTCAACACCTACACTAATATGCAAAAATATGACGCAAAGTGACCACAAAGAAAGCAACGCTACAAGGCTGCAGACGCTGAAAACTTTCATATTGAAAAGATCCTGCAGGTAAAATATTACACAGACATTTCCTATGTGCCTATTGGAACAGACAAAAAAACTGGAACTATGAGACAGAAATAGTTGATAAAGTTGATTATATCTAGTCCTTCAGTGTTTGTGGCAAGTTGGCCCAAATTGTGGTGATTGTAATTTCTGCTGCCATTATATGACTGAACTTCAGTGGCACTTAGCCAGTTACCAAAAACATCAGCAAGCTTCTCTTTATTTTCTATAAGTTAAATCCAGAATATAATTCAAAATCCTGCTGTAGTATGGAACCAACTACCAGTTTTAGTCCGTGAGGCAGACACTGTCATGATGGGTATCAGAGTATGTATACAAACACAAAAATATTCAAAAAGTCTCTGAGGACAACATTGACGAGCGCTTGGAAACATGCAGGAGCGTTTGTGAGACCAAAAGGCATAACCAGATACTCAAACTGGCCCAAAGGGGTCTTAAAGGCTGTCTTCCATTCATCACCCTCTCTTATCCTGAGAAGGTGATATGCGTTTCTTAAGTCGAGCTTGGTGAAGACAGTAGCCCCTTGAACTGGTTCAAAGGCTGATGCTAGTAACGGAAGTGGGTATTTATTTTTGATAGTTATTTGGTTTAGGCCTCTGTAGCCTATACAAGGTCTTAAGGAACCATCTTTCTTGCCCACAAAAAAGAAACCAGCACCCAGAGGAGAAGAAGATGGACGGATTATTCCAGCAGCTAGGGACTCATTTATGTATTTCTCCATGGTTTCACGTTCAGGCTTGGAAAATTTATAAAGTCTACTGCTGGGCAGGGGAGCTCCAGTTAATAGCTCAATAGCACAGTCATATGGTCTGTGAGGTGGAAGAGACGTAGCACTGACCTTACTGAAGACAGGAGCCAGATCATGATACTCGGAAGGGACAGAAGTAAGGTCAGGAGAGTCCATCTCCCCCCTACCTCTAGGAGACTGCACAGCGGGAGCTGCAGAACGAAGGCATGTTTCATGACAGGAGGTCGACCACGACTCAATGTGGCATTCAGCCCAGTTGATATGGGTGTTATGTCGTTCCAGCCACTCAAAACCAAGCACCAAGGGAGAACATGCAGAAGGAAAAACAAAAAAGGTTAACATCTCACGATGATTTCCAGAGATCAACAGCTCTAGAGGTTGTGTTTGATGGGTAACTTGATGGAATCTCTTTCCATCAATAGCAGAGACACTGAGAGGCTTAGCTAAGGGGGTCGTTTCAATCTGTAGCTGCAGAGCCAGGTTAGAATCTATAAGATTACGCTCACAACCAGAGTCAATAAAGGCAGACAAGGTGAGATTTTGGTTAGAGAAAAACAGAGTGGCTGGTAGCATCAAATGAGGAGACTTTTCAGTTTTCAGATGGCCCGTCAGAGGAACTGAGGAGTCTGACGGGCCCCGGCTTTTGACTTAGCAGGGCATGAGGCAATGAAATGGCCAGTCTCACCACAGTATATACACAATTTGCCCCTGAAACATCGTAGTCTTTCCTCAGGGGTTAACCTTGTGTGTCCAACCTGCATGGGTTCGGCTTCTATCCCATCAGAATGAGAGACCTGGACAGGCATAGATAGAGTCTGGGTTTTAGGCCTTGGCTTGGAAACGGGTTCTGTAAATCCAGAAAAAAACAGAAGCATTATTTAATGCAGGGGTTGACACAGAAAAATTTAGACTCTTATGTCTTGAGTTATTTCTAGCACAAAGTCTGTTGTCCAACCTAATAGTTAGGCGGATTAAATCCTCCAAACTAGCAGGTTCGTCGAGAGTAGCTAGTTCATCCTTGATATTGTCATTCAATGCCTTAAAATATGCACCTTTGAGAGCACATTCGTTCCAGCTGCGGCTTTGACCCGGAAATTGATGGAAAAATCCGCTACTGAGGTATTTACCTGCTTTAAATTCAGCAGAGCTCGTGAGTCAATAGTTTGATCAGAATCCTGATTAAATACTTGGGAGAATTCTGAAACAAACTCAGAAAAAGTTCGTCTGAAACTGGTCTCAGAGGTGAATCTAGCCTCCGCCCACTCGAGGGCTCGCCCAGTGAGTTGAGACAAAATAAAAGTTATCTTTTTCTTATCCGTAGGGAAACTGCCAGGAGAGTTCTCAAAAATTAGACAACTTTGAAACAAAAATCCCTTACAGTCTTTCTGGTTACCTGAGAACTTTTCAGGGAAGACTAGGACGGAACTCAGGAGATGACGTCACTACTGGTGACCTTAGAGGCGGAAGTGGATCCGGAACTGGACGTGCCGCCGACGCGGCGTTAGCACTGCTCACATAGCTAGCAAATGTTTGAAGCATATGGTTTTGATAATCGATCATGGTATGTAACTCACGGAGGGTTTGTGATTGTCCATGGATCTGAGCGTCTTGCTCCTCAAGCCTACGACGGAGGTGATCTGCTGGGCTTTGTGTTTGGCCACAGTGTTCTGTCATGATGGGTATCAGAGCTAGCCCAAGATGCAGAACACACACGGAGGCTGGATAAAAAGTTTAACAGTTTATTGTTTCACAAGCACATGAATATTGCACAGGAACTGGAACTGGTCAGGGGGCAGGTTCACTGGAGTCTGCAGAGATGATAGTTCAGTTAGCAAACGAGCTGATGAGTTATGAGTCTTTGATGTTTCAGAAGAATACCTTGAAGGAGTCCGGGTTTCACTTTGAGAGAGAGAACTGTTGGGTCCAGAGACTGTTTGTTCGGCAAAGTCCAATAATTGCTTCAGTGTCTTGCTTCTGACTTTGAGGGCAGACCTTGATCTGAGTTTCCAGCTCTTAGCCAAGAGCTGCAGGGGAATCCACAGAGGAGTCTTCAGGTTTGGCTCACAAGGGCAATCACGGCAGGTTAAGCTCATCCAGAGCCTCAGGTAGAGACAGGATTCCTGTGAGGCAAAAACAAGGAAGAATTAGAATCTGATCTCATCAAGAGATAGCAAAGATTCTCAGGTTTCAAGGCTCAGGTCGCTAACCAAACTAGGTCAACACTGCAGCGTCGAAGCAAGGTCTGGAAGCAGGTTATATAGGGCTGGACTTCTGATGAGGAGATGCGCCTCAGGTGTGTTGGAAGGTTCCAGCTCTGGAGGACCCACAGCGCACTCTGCTGGAGGAAGGTGGTACAGCTCCAGATCCCAACAGACAACCTGTCTACTTTTAAGGCTAAGCTTAAAACTTTCCTTTTTGATAAAGCTTCTAGTTAGAGTGGCTCAGGTTATCCTGAGCTATCTCTATAGTTGTGCTGCTATAGGCCTAGACTGCTGGAGGACATAGGGACCCCTTTTTCATCATTCTGCTTCATTCTATCTCTATTCTCCCACTCTGCAGAATCTGTTAGTTCAATCTCTAACGTTCTGCTCTCTCTGCTTTTTCTCATAGTAGTAGCTCTCTTCATCCTCTGGCATGGGAGCTGGCTCGGAGCTCGTCTGCCTGGCTGTGTGTTTCCTGGACGGGGCCGCCTGTGGAGCTGGTTGACAGTTGCCTTTTGTATCTATGCTTCTTTTTCTATGGCTGCTTCTGTCTCCTTGAACCCCAGTGGGCCTCAGCAGATGGCCGTTCACACTGAGCCTGGTTCTGCTGGAGGTTTCTTCCTGTTCAAAGGGAGTTTTTCCTCTCCACTGTCGCTACAAGCATGCTTAGTGTGAGGGATTGCTAAAGAGTCGAGTTGATGCAATCAGCTGGTTTTCCTTAGATAGAACATTTTGAATCAATCTGACTGGATGATCTGGTTGAATTGTCTCTATAATGTCACCTGAGATGACATGATGTAAACTGGAGCTATAGAAATAAACTGAATAGAAATACATTTTCTTTTTTAAATCCTACTTAAAGACAGGGAATTCTATATGTCAGCAGGGACTTTTAAATCAGAGACCAGAAAAATCACATGTGGGGTTCCTCAAGGCTCCATTCTGGGGTCCCTCCTACTCAACATCTACACGATCTCTTTACCTTCACTATGCAGACGACACTCAGCTTTACATCCCAATGGCAGCAGGTGACTATGAGCCCATCAGAGCGTTGGTTACATGCTCACAACAGATCAGTCAGATTCCAGATTTCAGAAACCCACAAAGCTGAGGTAGAATTGATTCCTTCCCGTTATCATCGCAGCCCAAACCCCTTCACAGGTGACCAAAACATCTCGCCTATTCAGCCAGGCCAACACTTCCCTTTAACAACCCACCTTTCAGAGACAGAGACAGGTATGGGGCATTGCAGGCTAACAAACAAGCCAAACCACCCCCACTCCAAAGGGGTGGACCCATTTGTCTGTTTCTATTTGCATGTTTTCTAAACAGAAACAAGGCTTTAAAGCAGGGGTGTCAAACTGGTTCCAGAAAGGGCCGTGTGCCTGCATGTTTCCTTTCAAGCTAAGCAATAGCCCACCAGACTCCAGCCATCTAATCAAGTGAGTCCAATCTGAACATGATGACTTGATGATAATGGAGTCTGGTGTGCTATGGTTTGGTCGGAAAGAAAACCTGTAGCGACCGACCCTTTCAGGACCCAGTTTGACACCCCTACTATAAAGCCTCGGCCTCAGCTCGATTTTGAATTGAAAAATCTTCCTGGATGGGAAGAGAAACGTCTTTAAGCTTGGAAGCAATGTCCAGTGGATTGTTTTTGAACTTTTTGGGAAAAACATGGAGAAGCAGCATCTATGCTCCACTGATCTGGAACAAACTCCCAAAAGACTGGAAAAGAGCTGAAAGCCTGAGTTCTTTGAAGTCAGAGTTAAAAACCTGTTAGTTTAGAGCTGCCTTTGACTGATGGAGTCAAACTATTAAATGAGGGATTATTAATTTATGGTCCGATCCAACTGATTGATTTGCTTTACTACCTGATTTTATTATGTTTTTTATATTTATATGCCTTTATTTTCCTGCTAGTTTAATTCATGTAAAGCACTTCAAAGAGTCTTTGTATTGAACTATGGCATAAAAATAAACTTTCCTTACTTTGCTTCAATCCCAGTTCCTATTATTTCTAGATCAGGATTTGTTTTAATGGAAGGATCATAAAAGTTTATGTTATGATTTAGCTGGCCAACCTGAGTTCTGCCTGGATGAAATGGTATGGGCTTCTCCTTGTAATCAATTTCCCTGAATATCTAACTGTGTGAAAAAAGGACAAAATTAATCCAGACTTATCCACTGCATTGTGAGGCTTCATAAACCTTTCCAGAAATAGATCCGCCTTCCTCCAGGGCAGTGGCCTTACACTCCAGGCCTCAGATCTCAAATAGAGATCTGTTTCAAGTTAGGCTCAGTGACAAAGCTCTACAAAGGTGAATGCTGGTGAGGTAGTCTAATTGCTTCAGGTGTGAAGGGAAATGGACACATCTAAAAGTTTTGCCTGGCCTCAACAGTCTTGTACCTTTATTATTTACATTTGTTTATTTCAGACTTTTAATTGCATTTTAATGCAAGTCCATTCCATTAAAGGAATAGTTCACCCAAAACATGATTAGCCTTCATTTTCTACTCACCCCCATGCTGAACAACACTCTGGAGTACTTTTTTGATATCTCAAATGCATCTGGAGATCTGGGAGGGTAGCATCCAGAATTTACTCGAAACAAAGTCATTTAGAATGTTTTTAGAGCATAAACAGTAGTGTATAGGATTTCCTGAAAGCGCGCGCCGGCGCGTTCATGACGCTACGGAAGCCGGCAGATCAAACCAGATGAAAGTGCACATTCAGCGTCTGCTCTGCCGATAATGCAAGCGTAGAAGAAGAAATGTGCTGTTTACCTGTGCAAAGAAAGAAACAACGAAAGAAAAATGTCTGAGGAAGAGCATGAGTTCTTTGCCGAGCTGAATGCGCTGGTTTGGTCTGCCGGCTTCCGTAGCGTCGTGATCGCGCACGTGCGCCCTTTCAGGAAATCCTATACACTACTGTTTATGCTCTAAAAACATTCTAAACGACTTCGTTTCGAGTAAATTCTGGATGCTACCCACTCAGGACACTTGGAATACATTGGACGAGCAGTATGGAGGAATATTGACACGTTTTTTGTGGACTTTTATGGACCTTTCTGCCTCGGGCGCCATAGACCTCCATTATTTGAATGTCAGCAGACAGCAAGAAGCCTCCCAGATCTCCAGATGCATTTGAGATATCAAAAAAGTACTCCAGAGTGTTGTTCAGCATGGGGGTGAGTAGAAAATGAAGGCTAATCATGTTTTGGGTGTACTATTCCTTTAAGCTCTCTGTTGCTACATGCATGGTTGCACATATTGACTGTGCTGAAAGTCTTGTGTAAACTTCTTTAAAACAATTTCCTGAGAATTGTGTTGCCCCACTGTGTGGTTTTTTAATGACCTTCAGCTATGACCAAACAACTGCTATTCTCACAAGGTTATGTGTCTTTTTTTATATAACTAACCACTATAAGTTTCACAAAAAGCCTTCCTGCTCAGTTGCATCATATAAGTGTGCAACACTCTACACAATGTGGCCTTCTAAGCTCTTTAGATATTAATCATGGGTTTATGCAGAGTTGAAAAAAAAAGTGCAATTAAAAAATAATAATAATAATATATATATATTTAACATGCAAATTGTCATTCTCTAGGTTAAAATGGGGCAAACCTTTCTGTTTGAGGGGACACAGACATGCCACCTTACCGGCGACGCTGAGGAGTGTGATCCCTCTGTAATTGAAGCACACCCTCCGGTCCCCCCATGCATTTCAGCATGTGTTGTAATATTCCATTTGCAAAATGGTAGGCTTCAATTCATTTTGAGAACATATCTACATCAAAAAGCAATATTTCTTTCATTCACATAAGGTTAGTTCAATAAGATCTATCATAAGAAGTTATAATGCATCATCAACTGTTTTTGTGGACCCCCTTGCCCATCATTTCTTGTCCTCTGGAGATGTTGTGACCTGCTAAGGTTAGACAATCTTTACAATACCCTGTTGGTGTTGAGAAAAATTAACAGTGAATCAATTTTTATCAATCTCTTAGCATCTCTACCTTTTTGATGCATGGTCCCCCATGGGTCAAAACACAAATGGGATGGAAAAAATGTTTAGGTAACTATTTAGGCCCCTACAGACGTTTGAAAAAAGTCTAAGTTTTCCATTTGTCCTTTTCAGATGAGAGAGCAAATGACTTCATCTTAGCAAAAGTGGGGGAAAGCAGCAGCCTTTTTAGCAGCTGTTCAATTCACAGGTTTGAGCAGAGAATGATGGAGAAGGGGCTGCCCCTCAGATTTAAGAAAAGAGAAGGAGCCCTGAAACATAAGCTAGACTAAGATAGTTAGACTGACTTAACTGAAGTATTTAGACTTAGTTTTATTTGTCATTTTGTTTACACAAGTGTAAAACAAAAAGAAATTTCACTCGGAACAGCTCTATGGACAATTTCATCTTTTTAAAAAGTGCAGCCTTGAAAAATGGTCTATAGTTTACATATATATATATATATATATATATATATATATATATATATATATATATATAAACAGTAAT
>NW_015151136.1:289177-295519 GCF_000732505.1 Cyprinodon variegatus
GAGCGTGGTTAGGCCGCTTCTTCCTGAAGTCCTCCTTGATCTCCTTGGTCTTCTCCACGTCCAGGATCATGCTGTTATCTCTGCTCCACCAGCTGCTCCACCTCCTCTCTGTAGTCCAGGTCGTTGTCGTCTCTGATGAGGCCCACCACCGTGGTGTCGTCTGCAAACTTCACCATGTGATCGGTGGTGAACCTGGGGACGCAGTCGTGTGTCATCATGGTGAACAGCAGGACCCGGACTGACTGAGGTCTGTTGGTGAGGAAGTCTAGCAGCCAATGGCAGAGGATAGCATATTAAATTATTTAGGAAGTCAGTGTTTGCTTCATCATCACATCATGGCGCCCTCAGACCACACTCTGACCTCTTGTTTAGCCCTGATCAGCTGGGGCCTATATTCAGGGATAAGCATGACAGATAGGTGACCTGATGACCCGAGGTGGGGGCAGGGGGCTGCTCTGAATGCATCTTTGATATTAGAGTAAACCAGGTCTAAAGGGTTTTAACCCCGAGTTGAAAAGTCGACATGTTGGTCAAAATTAGGAAAAACAGTCTTCAAGTTGAAGAGACTTTCAGTGGGAGATTACGCATTCGTTATCCAACGAGCAGACTTTGGAGAGCAGGATTGATGGTAGCGGCGTTCTGTGGGGATTTCTCCTTAGCTTCGCCGTTAGCCCCCCACTAAAGCCTGGCTTTCTCCGTCTCACGTGTCTCTTCCTCTGGCCTGGCCTAGTAAGTGATCCTGCTGTTATTTTGGTTACATCTGTCCACAGCACTCTGCTGCTTTTAAACAGTCAAGAATGTCTGTATTTAAAACATTTTGTGAGCGTAGCTTAAGCAGGCATTGGCAATCATAGATGCGGTTCTGATGTCTGGTTTGTAGCGTTTTCAGCGGCATATTCCTTGAAATTGTCATTGAAATTGTTTAGAGCTGTTCTTTGCCACTGCCGCCATGGAGAATACTTCAATACTTAATAATAAGCATACTTGAAACTAATTTTACAGCAGTAGGAAATTCACCGTGCTCTGCTTATGCTGGAAAAAACACACCCATGCACACAGAAGCAGTGTGAACAAAAGCTGCATTTTTAAAATTTGGATATTTTAGTCCTTTGTAAAAAAAAATATGTACATGTATTAAAAAAAAAGAACATTTGTAGAGTAACATATTTACAGTAGATATACCACATGGAGTACAGTTATTGAGGAACTTATAAAACTAAACAGAGAGCTAATTCCAGCAGTTCCTGGGATTTATAGTGTTTACTGATCTGATTGTATTGCTTTATTGTCTCTGTAAAATGGTCTGAGAGGACATTTTGTGATTTTGCATTATATAAAAAAACGGAATCCAAATCCTAATACTTTCAGACAGGACTAATGTGGCACCCGAGAGGTGCGATCATCTTAAAAAAACCATAAAACCAACAGACTGCAGCGATTGTGAGCAGGGTTTTAAAAAGTTTAATCGATTAAAGTCCAATAAAAAAGATAAAAAGATAAGTTAAAAGGAAAAAGATTAAAAAGAAAGATAAAAATACAGACGATGAAGAGCAGCAGAGTCAATGGGCCAGTCTGTTAAAAGATGCGCACTTGGCGGGTACAATGGAGGGCACCGTCCACCCCAGCGCTGGATCCTCGTTCCGGCACGCTGCGCGTGTGGGCCTCTCCAGCATAGCTGGCCTTAGCGAGGTCACCTCCAACACGCGCCTCTCGCCAGCGTGCCTCTGCGCCTCGCTCCATGACGGGCCTCTTCGCCTCGCTCCGGTGCACGTCTCTCCGGTGCGCGTCTCTGCACCTCGCTCCAGCGGGCCTCCGGCCGTCAGTTCCCAAACCTCTCCCGCTGCTTCTCTCTCACCCGCTCCGTCCGACTCCCTCCATGATCGGCCTTCCCAGGTCCGGGTCTGTCTCTCCAACCAAACAGCTGCCTTTTTAATTAGCGTCCCAGTCGGCACGCTGCTTGGTTGATGGGGAACACCTGTGCCGTTGCTGTGGGCGTGTCCAGGTGTGAGTGGCAATGTGGCCTCCAAAAAAAAAAAAAAAAAAAAAAACATGCAACACCCAAAATTGAAAACAAGCAAACAAGTTCGAAAATAAAGAAAATCCAAAATTAGAATACATGCAATAAACTTAACAAAAAGGCCACATTACCACACTAAGGCTAGCAGGGAGGTCAGGTTCAGTCTGATGGTTGTGCACATGGAAGCAGTCCACCGGGCAGAGGTTTCCAGAAGGGCTGGATAAGAAGGGAATCCAGGATCCAGGTGAGAGAATCACTAACAGTGGGCAAAGAATCTGGCATAGGTTTCCAGAGGAGCAGGCGTGGGTCGTACTTGATCGATGGAACAATTCAGACAGGAGTGCAGGCAAACTTGGTCAAGAAGCAAGGCAGAAAGTTAAGTTCAACAGGAGTATCCAACAGGCAAGGTAGGCAGAGGGAAGCAGGAACGAGACAGGTCAAGAACAGAAGGGTCACTGAATTGAATCTGCCACAGGTGTAACAGCTCAGAATTTGTCAGTGCAGCAGACTGAGCAGGAACTAACTTCAATGAACACAGCAGCTTCACAGGCAGGAATCATTACACTGCCTAAAGAAAGCACATGCTAACTTTAAGACATTTTATTTCAACCAAATGTCTAATATATAGTTACCAAGACCAATGTTACAGTTGTATTTTTCTGAATTGTTGTGTATGTGTATATGTTGTAAAATGATCTTTTCTTCAGTTTCAGCTTAACAGACAGGAAAAGGCAAACATCCTTATGAGTCATGCAGGGTAGTTTAATATCAATGTAAACTTTTGTTTTTATTACAAGAATTTTCCTTTTAGACTATTAGATCTTAAGAGCAACGAGCTTCAAAACACTAAGAGATGGAAGCAAAAACCAAAAACATCTGAGCAGACGTTTATTGAAAACCAAGATATAACTGAAATGGGTTGTTGTGCTTTTTGTGTAATTTTTTATCTGACATTAAGATTTTTATCAGTGCCTTTCTGATAAAAACCACACTTAATCTGAAAGTAAGAAACCACATCTTAAAACCACAACTGTTGGTTTTTAATGAAGCAACTGATGCTGAGACTGTGAAACTGCAAGATTATTTTCCTATAAATAATGCATAGTCTAAAACCTTTCCTTTTCTCATGACCGCACTTGAAATCAGGTGAAACATTATCTGATTATAACTTAAGATGACAAAAACAATAAAAAAAATTTATATATTTATCATGCCGTTTTTTTTTTCTATTATATATTTAATAATCCAGTCCTTTGGGAAACAAGACCTAGATGCCCCATCTGATCCATCGGCTCTTCACCGGAAAAGAGTCACATCCAAGGAAGGCAGCAGGCACACAAATGACCAACTCTGGAAGATAGTGACGGAAAACAATACAGGACTCTTTCAAAACCCTGTATAGGAATCAGTACACTTTAAATCCTTTAACGAAGAAATTCCAGCTCCAATAGCGTATCTTAAAGTCGCTACAGTTCTTAGTTGGATTTTAGGATCCGCTACAGGGCGAACTACCGTCTGTCCCAGCCCCTGCCTCTCGGCGAGCTACCGTCTGTCCCAGAGCCACTAACATCCGTCTTCCTCTGCACATACGGGAGAGCCCTACACTGATCAGCTTTAGAGCTCAACTCAAACTACAGATGAAAACAAACCAGTCATGTAAATTCTTAACATTTCCTTGTGATGCTTGTATTGCATGTTATGTTCTTTCTTATGTATTTGCCTGCCTAGGGACTACGGATGAAAACTAGCTTTGTAGCTATAATCCGGCATATTTACATTTGTTTTTATACTGATGTTAATTAGTGTGCATTGTCACTATTCAAATAAATAAAATAAAAATAACAGATTAAAATCTCTTTCTGGATTCTGTGGGTGGTGGTGCATAGCCGTTCTCAGTTGGTGAAGGGATTAATCTGGTTATTTCCGATTACCGATGACACGTCTGCATGCTAAGTAGTTACGCGGCCCTGTGCAATTAAGGTACAACTTCTTAGAGGTACAAGTGGTGTTCAGCCACATGAAATACAGCAATAACAGGTCTGTGCCTCTAGATCTCCGGGGCTACACAAGCACCACACTGGGTGGATCAGTGTGTGTCTACCCTTTTCCAAGGGTGGTGGGTAACCCACTGAACCCCACTCATGATATATGGTTGGGGATTCCAATAATTTTCCATGAACAAGGAATTCCCAGTAAGTGTGGGAATAAGCTTGTGTGGCGACACTAGATGGAGATTCAAATTTTAGTTCTAATAGATTGCTCAACAACGCCACCCTGGGAATTTCACCCAAAGAATATTACCTTTTGTTTAAGGCACGCAGATGCAGTTATGCGGAGCTTTAAAACATCTGAGACAATTTCACCATTATAACAAAAACTTTTAATTCTTTAAAAAACAAGTTCTTTTTAAAACCAGTTCCTTTTTAAGAATGACAAAATAAATCAAAGAAAATAGAAAATAAATGTGCTGCAGCCGCTGAGGTTACCGGCTGGAGGGGATGCTATGGGACGACATCCACCAAACACAGCAAATTACAAAAAAACTTTAACAACAAACGCGTGAGACACCCCAAACTAAAGAAGCACAGCACGCAGACGAGGAAGACACCGTCACCACACCAACACCGCCACCGGACCTTAGCAACTGCAGACAAACAAAAAACAGACAGATAACCAAAATAATCTAAAAAAAAAGAACAATTTCAGCCCGACTAAGTCAACAAAAGGGCACTAAATAGAAATAAGTAGAAGAAATGAAAAAAAGACAATACAAGTTAAAAACGTCAGGACCAGGCGTAGCCCTATTGCCACGCCACCGCGGAAGGCGGAATGGGCGCGCTGATGCCACACCCCAAACACGGCTTCACTGAGGGCAGATAACGCCGCCGTAGTCCACTTTAAAACAATTGTGCAGAAATCCGGGAAACGAACACCGACAGAGCAGCAATGGTCCAACTGTGGGGGACCTGTGAAAATTAAACACCATTTTGAATGAAGCTGAAAATAACTGGAGCTCAGATGAGCGTTAATGTCTTACCTGCTGATCCACAAACATGCGCGCACACACACACACTCGCAGACCGAGGAAGAGAGGGAGCGCAGCGCTGAGGCGTTTTACCTATGATCACACTTCAATTTAGATTTTCTGGCCAAGATCAGCTAAAGTGCAGGGAGAGAAAACACCTACCAACAGATCATCAGCGCATGCACCAGCCAGCGATTTGTTGCTTTCCGCTGCCAGAGTCCACCGGACGCAAGTCACACAGTGGAAGAACCTGACTGAGCGCCGCAGCTCCCTTATGTACACCACGTCCACCTTAAGAACCGGAACTTCTCACCTGGAAACTATTTGTGAAATTATGTATATTTCTATAAAACTACACTTGTGTTCATTAAGTCCATGCCCTTTGTACACACTGCCTGTCACTACAATTGAATGGTTTAATTAGGTCCTTGGATCGGCAACAGCCGTTACTAAGCACAAAGAAGATGATCAAACTTGACTATCTAAAGAAAAGTATTTACAAGGTTTCGATAGCTGAGTCTGCAGAAGGATCATTACTGAGTGTGCACCTGACCACGGTCCCCTGCTCCCCTAACTGGGAATGTGAAGGTGGCCATGGGCCGAGCCGTCACCGCATCAAGCCTCCAAGCCAAGTTCGGCAATGTCCAAGCACTGGGACGTGTCCTTCCAAGGCCCACCTCGGTTGCGGTGAAGATGCGGGGGAAGGGGGTCTAGTCCCTCTGCGGAGGCCGAAGTGGAGAAGGGTTCCATGTGAACAGCAGCTGAACATGGGTCAGACTGTTCTAAGGGATGGAAAAACATGTCATGAAAATCAAAAGGGAGTCAGGTTCAGGAAGTGGTGGAGATCGGCCTGGTAGAGTCGTCTCCACCAGGCGTCCAGTGTGGTTATGAACCAGGAGAAGCTGATGAGAGCGCATGAGCGGGTTCTCTTTTCTTAGCGACAGAGGTACAGTGAAGACAGTCAGGCATATATGTTGCTGAACGAAGGCATGAATTATTGGCTAGATGCTATTTCTTCTTGTATTACAGTTGTATTTTCAAGTTATGTAAGAGTTCTTTGGTTTTTGAGTTAATTTTTAAGTTAAGTGTGTTTTTAGTGTTAAGCTTTACATCCATGTTAAAATGAAAGAATATTAATTCTTTATAACTCAGCATTCCCCTATAATATACTCAGAGATGGCAAAAGTACTCACTTTCCGTACTTAAGTAAAAGTACAGATACTTGTGTTAAAAAATACTCTGGTAAAAGTGGAAGTACTGATTAAACTTCTTTACTCAAGTAAAAGTAACAAAGTACAGG
>NW_015151136.1:295859-296747 GCF_000732505.1 Cyprinodon variegatus
CCATAAAAATAAGTAGTAAAGTAAAAATATCAGAAAAATCTACTTGAGTACAGTAACGAAGTATTTGTACTTCGTTACTTCCCATCTCTGAATATACTGCAGTTAACTAATTAATAAATGATTAATACGTTTTAAAATAAATAATAAATTTTGATAATCAGACTAAATCTATTCTAAACAGTATATTGGATAGAAAAAATCATAGACTACATGATACAACATGATTCCCGGATTAAAAGAAATGTCATGATCATGTGGCTGATGGCTGGCTTGATTGCTCATTTCATTCACCTATTTAGCTCTGCCCTGTTCCTCATCACTGCTCATCTGATCCACCTGCTCCTGCCTCCATTTAAACTCCTTGGTCCCAGCCAGCAGTGCCAGATTATTCTTGAGCCCTTGGTGAGAGTTCTTCTAGCGTAACTTACTGTGTTCCGATTGTCTGATCCTGACCTGTTTTGTATTCAGACCTTTTAGCCTGCCTGCCCCTGTCTGATCTGTTTGCCTGACCCGTCTTCGGACATCTGCCGAATCCTATTTGTGGACTGAACCTGCTTCTTTCTTTCCCCGTCTCTATCAGTGTATCTTTACCGGCCTCTCTATATCAATCAATCAACTGTGCGGCTCTGCCTCTCTAGTTTCTATCCCTTCATATTGGCTTGGAAGTCACTCGGCCCCGGCACCTTTATGGGGTGAAGACCACTCTGATCTGTTTCCTAGGTTACTCATCCAAGTGAAAGTTGATTCACAGCATCAAAGTCCTTCCTTCTGCTGGGGCCCAAGCTCCAAAGAATTTATTTCATTATCTGCTTCTGTCTCCTTGAACCCCAGTGGGCCTCAGCAGATGGCCGCTCACACTGAGCCTGGTTCTGCTGGAGGTTTCTTCCT
>NW_015151136.1:298954-300776 GCF_000732505.1 Cyprinodon variegatus
GAAAACTTTGAATCAATCTGACTGGATGTGAGATGTTTGACATGATGTGAATTGGCGCTATAGAAATAAATTGAGTTAATGAGTCGATGCAATCAGCTGGTTTTCCTTAGATAGAAAACTTTGAATCAATCTGACTGGATGTGAGATGTTTGACATGATGTGAATTGGCGCTATAGAAATAAACTGAATTGAGTTAATGAGTCGATGCAATCAGCTGGTGTAGCTTAGAAACCTTTTATCTGACGGGATGATCTGATGAAGCTAAACTAAATGTAATAAAACTAAATGAATAAAATAATAATGCTTAATGCTTCCAGACAGAAATCTGTTGGAAGGTTCACTTATTGGAAAGCAGCAGGAACAGCTGAGGATAAGGGATAATAGAAACCACAAAATCAATTCAAAGAAACGGCTTAATTTAATATAGACTTTATTCTCTGGGTTAAATATTTCCATATATATTATTATATATAGCAGCTGATTTAGACAAAAACAAAGAAAAAAACTTCAGTTCATAATGAAATCTTGTTTGAGTATTTCTGAGGAATCAGAAGCAAGACCCTTAACCACAAACTGCTCCCCACGTGCTGCACAATGGCAGCCCACTGCTTCCCAAGGGGAGGGGTTAAATGTAGAGGTAAATTTATCCATTGCAAGATCAATAAAGTTCAATTATTATTATTATTATTAACCAGGCTGTTAAATGACTTCATCCATAATTACACCTTCTCAGACCAACACGCTGCCCCACTACATCCATTTAAATGTTTTCTTTTTTTTTTTTATGTCTAATCTTTATGTTTTCTTACATCCCTTTGAATGTTTTGGCACCATGTTTTTAAGGGAAACAGAAGGAAATAGAAACATCCTTTATTGGGAGAATCGATGTTCTCCAGCAGCAAAGAAGAATAATCATGGAAACTCATTAATCTTCCTGTTTTACTTCACTTTTCCAACATTCAGTCCTTTTTTAGTGGAAAACTCATTTGTTGAGAGTCCAGACTACGGTTAGCGTCTGAGAGGCAGCCAGCCTCACTCAGCAGACGGTCCTGATCCTGAACCGTCTGCTCCGATCAGGCCCTGTAGATGTAAGTTCAGGATGGAGTCAGCGATGATCCGAGCCGTTTTCTTCTGGTATCCTCCTGAAGTCACCATGAGGATGGGGATCCCACGCCGCCTGGCGGCCCTGAACACCAGCTCATCCCTCCTAATGATGCCCTGCCAGGAAAACAGAAGGAAAGCTGTGAGTCTACTTCACCTTCTGCAGCCTGGAGACGAGGGATGGAGGCAGAGATGACAGGAAACTCTAACCAGAGCTGAATTAAACCCAAACCTTCAAGTATTCCTTATTGAATAGCATATTACTATAATTATTATTGGTGAATTATTGGTGACTTCCAACCTACAGCTGAGTAGATAAAGAGAAATGTAACAGAAGTCTCCCTGAGTTGAACACTTCTACTGCATGTTGAACTAGTCCAAGTGAAAAAAGTTGCATATCAGCAGAAGTTATGATGTCAGGAGCCAATTGATGATCTTTTACTGGAAAAAAAGGGAACGAAAATCCAAAGATTCTGATAAATAACTAAAAGAGACTCTAAAATTATATTATTTTGAATTAACCTGGGGAAGAAAATAAATATATTAACGAGGTAGGTGTTAACAACCATGGTCTGTGGCGTTTCCATGGAGACAGAGAGGAAGAATACTCCTGAACTGGATGGAAAAGAGAAGATCTAATGGTCACCTTAAATGAAAGGTTGGATGGATGGATGGATGGATGGATGGATGGATGGATGGATGGATGGATGGATGGATGGAT
>NW_015151136.1:302669-304426 GCF_000732505.1 Cyprinodon variegatus
TGGATGGATGGATGATGGATGGATGATGTGAGGGACATTTATAAATCATCTGGTGGATTTCCTCCTCCTGGTCATTTATCCGCTCAGACTAGGATTTTCTATGACCTCAGGTGACCCCTGCTGCTGCTGCAGGTCTGCATTCAGATCTGAGTACCTGAGGCGATATGGAGAGGCCTCCCAGGGGATCCCCATCCAAGATGTCCGTCCCTGCGTTATAAACGATGACGTCAGGACGCAGCTCGTTCAGCGCTCCCTCACAGTGGAGCTCAACCTTCTGAAGGTACTCCGAGTCCTCGGTGCCCCATTCCAGCTCCACCTTCCTCTTTATGGCCCCTGGAGATAAAATGGATGGTAGAGAAGGTTCAGCCTGGTTCCTCCTGACCACCTGGAGCCCTTCCAACGCCAGCCCCAACGTGTCTGATTCATCAGACCTGCGGTACCAGCTGCTTCCTGCAGGGGGCTCCGTCTGTACCCACAGGATCAGCAGGGAGCCCAGCCCAGATGGAAGAAGCAGGAGGAACTCACGTTTGGCGAATCCGTCCCCAGGATAGATGTTGTGATTATACACGTCCATGATGAAAACTCGCCGGTCGTCCAGAAAATCTCGCTCATGTCCGTTTCCCTGGAAGACATGAAAGCTCCTTGGTCAGCCTACCTCTCATGTTTTAGGAATGACCTGTAAGATAAATACTGCAAACTGTAACCAATCCATTTAATTCCAGGTTGGAGGAAAGAAACGAGGAAAAGTGGCAGAGGGGTTGAATACTTTTAGAAGTCGGTTCATGCTTTGGAACGCTGTATGATGGTCCATGGATTCATTCATGTCACTTATCGTTTTCCTGTTTCTCTTCATCCGTCTCTAACTAGTCCTGCATACTTTAGCCGATTACAACAATTTTGGTATCAAACGTTCAGCTTCTTCTGGAGGGTTAGGCTTTGTCCTTTGGTGATTTCAGCTATTATAATTTTAGAAATATTGAGCTTTTTATGGGGTTTTTTTACCCTTAGAAATGAATAGGATTCTGCCAAAAACCCACTAAAACTTCAGCTACTTTGCCCTTTTACTACTTCTGCATACTTTCAGCTAGAAATAAATTCAAATTTTAAAACGTTTCCGTGACCTTCAGCTACTAATGTTTAACTCAGCTTTTTGCTAGCTTTTACTGTTTGGTTTCAGTGAAGTTTCAAAGTTTTTAAAATTTTTTAAAGATCGTTGGTTTTAGAGTGGGCCATTCTAGCGCTTTTTAAACATTTTACTTTTGGCAAATAACTTTTGCTTTCTTTCTGAATGTTTACACTAGCCATAAAAATTATAAATCAAAATGTAGGTATTTTTGTCAGGATTCAGGAATTGTAACCTTCATCGGTGTGGGATGTATAGTTTTCCTACAGTTTGGCCCAGACCACCAAGAAGTCCAAACTCCCTCAATACAAATCCAATGGGAGAGTTTTCGAAAATCCAAAACGACACGTTTTCGTATCACAGCCTCTTTCCAACCATTTGATGTACAGGGGCGGATCTAGAAAAATATTTATGGGGTGGCAAGAGGGGGGCAGGAATTTTTTAGGGGTGGCAACATATGGCATTTGTTTACACTGAATTTAATCACAGTTATCACAGTTTGGTGAGAATAGTATGTAGAGTGTTTCATGTGAAGCAGTTCATATTAGAAATACATCGTACAATGTGATCTCACCTAATAGGAGATAGAAGAATGATAACACTACTTCTAGAGGGGCATTATCACAGGAAAGGT
>NW_015151136.1:306619-308543 GCF_000732505.1 Cyprinodon variegatus
GAGACCAGTGCCAGTATGTGACAAAAAATGTGAAACATGATCAAAATCACAAAAATTGATCTAAAAGACCCACATTCACATAAAAACACCTAGATATTTAACACACAGAACTGGACTAAACATTAACATCTTTATTTAGTACTTCTGTGTAGTAATCACAGAATTTCAAACAATTAATCAAAGTCGATCAAAATTGCATTTTCTCTGCCGTTCATGAACAGTACATACATTTATGTTGTTTTTAAATGTGCTATTTCAAAACAATGTGCAAAATTCTGTAAAATGTGTAAAACTGAAAAAAATGCCAATCATTTATCTTGTTTCTCTCTCATATAAAGATTAAAGCTATATTATATAACTTTTCTTAAATAAATTTATATCTGTCACCAACATTTTTACATCGTCAGTGATGAACTAATGAATAATTAAGAGTGTTTTTTTATCATTTATAATCAGCCATTCTTCTGCCACTTGCTTCTCTCTGATTCCTCTATTTTAACGAAGGCTCTTAAAGGACATTGGGGTGGGTGGGTAGGTGATGGATGGATGGATGATGGATGGAGGGCTTACCTGATGAGCATCAAGGTCAATGATGGTTGCTGTGGAGACGCCCTCCACTCTATCAAAAAGAAACTGAGCAAAGAAATAGAGAAAATGTTTTTAAACTGGTTAAAGTGTAATGCTGACATTTCATTCATTCATCATCAGAAGGAAATGTGATGTCTTACCCTGATGGCCAACGTGATGTCAGCATACGCACAGAAGCCCCCTCCTTTGTCACTGGAGCAGTGGTGGAAGCCCCCCCCTGATGAAACAGAGCCAGACTCAGGCAGGGCTTCTAGACATCTTAGAGATGGCATGAAATAGACCAGGAGCTGATGGACTGAAGTTCACTTCTGCCCCCTGCTGGGCTCTAGTTTAAACTACAGGCTGTTAGAAAGCACTGCTTAAAGTTTGATGACAATAAAATGAGATTATTGCTAAAGTACAGAATTAACTAGAACTTGACTCGTCACACAGAGGCATGTGAGCGACGTGTTCCCTAATTTGAGCCGTTTCTAGATGCTCATAGTTTATTACAGTACATCCTGTAAAGGTTCAGACAGGAGCAGAGTCCCTGATGCTGACGGAACTCACCTACATTTATGGCCCATCCTCGCTCTATAGCCAGCTTCCCAGCCTGCAGAAAAAAAACAGTCAGAACAAACGTCCATCAGACACATGAAACAACATCGTCTACCTGAGATCAGGTTTTCTGCTTAGAGTCAACAACGCGGCCATGATAAGGAAAAAAAAAACCAACAGCAACCTGCAGTTGGCCCACAGCCTTGGTTCCTGCTCACTCCTCCACTATGGGTGGAAGCTGCAGTGTGTTGGGACCGGCAGAGCGCCTACATGTATTTTATACACGTAGGCTTTAATAGGGGGGTAAAGTGGTTAGCTCACCATTATAACCATTGCCTCTTGATGGGTGACCTTACCTCTCAGCCTGGGGCTCTTCCTTTGTGGGCTTCTCTCTATAAAACAGAAGAATGTGTCCCACATTGCCTGCTGGATGTGATCGCTGCATAAATCTGATCGCTGGCGGTAATGACACCCGGTTACGCCGATCGGAGGTCACTAAAATTAGTGTTGCTTCAGTGTGTAAGTTTGCCAAAAAAATGTGGGAATCCGTAATTTTCTCTGGTCCCCTCCCTGATCTGACCAGTGATGACATGTTTAGCCGCATGTCGTCATTCAACCGCTGGTTGTCTAGGTGGTGTCCTGAAAACAACGTGGGCTACATTAATAATTGACAATCCTTTTTTGGGAAAGTCTGGTCTGATTCGGAGAGACGGCATCCATCCAACTTTGGAGGGTGCAGCTCTTCTTTCTAGGAATCAGGCCACATTTATTAGTCCTCCAAAACCCTGACCACCCAGGG
>NW_015151136.1:311163-313134 GCF_000732505.1 Cyprinodon variegatus
GAGGAGTAGCAACAATCTTTCAGTCTGACTTACTGATTTGATTGCTCCAAAGGCAGCTAAAGGGGAACACCGTTTTTTTTTTTTATATTGGGCCCTTGATTTTACGTTATTACATCATGTTCTACTCAACCATATTAGCTTTCTGTCATTTGGAGCTGTTCTGAAGATATTCCGTTAGGTTATATTCAAGTCGTTCCGGCTACCGTTCATTCATCCTGTCCTCTGAACTGTTTCTAGTTTTCCTCAAATGCCTGGAAGATGTCTAGTGCTGCTACCACAGATGATCTCGCTCTCCAAATGGAATTGAATGATTCAGATTATGAAATTGATGAGTTTGATTATGATGGATGTCCATATCGATTTGAACACGAGTATACTGATGAAGAGATCATGGAAAGGAGGAAGCGCACAGATGACATCATACAAACTCCGCTTTGTTTTTTAAAAGATATAAATATCAAAAATATAACGGCGGATGTCTGGGGGACAGTGATTGGCCTCCATGTTCTGAATGCTGGCGTACCATAAAGAATAAATTATGAACAGTTTAGTTTGTGCCTTCAAGTCGTTGCCCATAGGAAGACGTTACTTGGATATAACCTAACGGAATATCTTCAGAACGGCTCCAAATGACACTAAACTCATATGGGAGAGTAGAACATGATGGAATAACGTAAAATCAAGGGCCCAATGTAAAAAGAAACGGTGTTCCCCTTTAGCTGCCTTTGGACCAATCAGTAAGTCAGACTGGAAGATTGTTGTTGTTGAATTGTAAATGGAGCCTGTTGTGGTTCTGGGTATGAGGTTGGCTTCCAGGAAACAGATATTCAAAAAGGAAACCATTAATCCCTCATGGTTGGTCTGAAAACCCTGATCAGTGGCCCCTCCCTGTGATCACCCATGCAAGGGATCCCATTAACCAGCAGTTAGGTGAATACCAACCATTATGGTTCCTCCTGTTTGGGTCCGTAAAGGTCTCAGCACCCTCCTCTTGACCAGGGAATTGGGCAGAAGCATCAGGGGGGGGATTTCAGTGATGGATGCCACCACAACAGACCACTAGACGGGAAAAAGAGCACCAAGATGAGAACCTGACCGGCTCCATGCAGAACACTGGAGGTTTCAACGTGGAACAGAAGAAACAGCAGTAGATGCCCACCTTTAATCTGTTGAGGTACCGTTTAGTGTGAACCACCAGCAGATCCTCGTCTGATGCCTCACGAGCTTCCACCAAGTTCTCATCGCTGACAAACTGCTCCTCTGAAATACAGGCATAACCGATCAGCGCCCAGGAAGCGGCAACATGAGGAGAACATGAACCTTTTAGAGGAACATTAACCATGTGGAACTGTGGGGGAGCTACAGGGATCCAGGGCTCAAGTGGACAAATTCATCCTCAGGACATCTCTTTGTATGTAACCGTCATGGAAGAGCAGCAGAAACAAAGGGGCACGGCAACAGGTGGAGGAGGGTTCTAGTCCTGGATCTGGAGATGGAAAACCAACACTGGAGACATATTCTCCTTCAGCTTCTCTGGGGGGGAAACCATAGGCTGGCCTACAGACTCAGCCTTTGGAGTTTTTTTATTATTTTAGGATGTACTTTATTTTCTGTCCTGACTTTTTTAGAAACAGTAGACGCAGCTAAAGAAGAAAAGAAAATATTGTTTAAACTGCAGAGTAGCTGAGATCTTAATGCATTGACAGTAGTATAGTTGTGAAAAAATAAAAAAAAAGGGGAATGGTGGATTTTTTAATTATTTTTTTTTTGGAAGCATCCATAGCCTAATTAATACAGTTTATAAACCTAAAGTGCTATGTCTGGTCTGGTTGTTCCATGTCAGCTACGCCAGTCATTGACCTTCACCAAGGCACCTTACAATAGAACTGCAATAAGTCCCTGGACTGGCACGGCTAGCACTGGCCCTACAGAGTTAGCATGAGTTAGCATGGCTATCACTGGCCCTACAGA